>NC_062518.1:39632332-39884832 GCF_022655615.1 Tachysurus fulvidraco
CTAACACTGGGAAGGACGTCCATCCTAGAAAGTTCATGTGGAAAGTCGACTGGGAACAGGGAGCTAAAAAAAACAAAAACAAAACAAAAAAAAACTGATTTCTGGAATCCCAGATTCTGTATTAAGACAGATATCCATAAATCCTGCTGTTTCAATAGTGCAAGGTTTCTAACCCACATCCATTTGAGTTCTTTAGGTTTAAGATGCACTTTCTATGAGCATTAAGTTCTTCCTGTAACAATCCAGACTGCAGAGTGGCGTTCCTGTCTTGGAGCATGAATACTTCTTCAGGTTGGAGCAGCCAGTGACACCGCAGCTCACAGGAGTAGGTGGAAGTGGACATGGTGGGGCAGATGCCGGAGCGGTCACTCCGACCGGGAAAGAGATCACTGCCCCCTGAGCGTTATCCAGGTACCTCACCATGGGCACCTGCAACTGTTTGGCCTTGCGCTCTTTTGTGCTCTTGATTTTGGCCTTGCTGGTCTTTGTGAGCCTCTCGATGGTCTGGTTCTTGTTCTCTTCAGCTTTTTTGGCTGCCTGCAGGCGTCTCTTGCGGGCTCGTTCCTCCCGCTTCTGCAGCATCTCGGCCGTCAGCTCCTTCTCTTTGTAGCCCATGGGGAGCTCGAAGAGGGGCTGGATCTGCTGCTTGTGCAACAGTGCTTTCTGTTAACGTTAATGACACAGAACAAGCAGCTGATGAACAACAAGCCACAAGTAGGTTGGACATTATTAGAACTTTATAAAACACATAATTGTGTAAGTGATTACGGACAAAAGCCTTTGGAAAAAAGCAAAATACTCTCCCATGTGGCATAACACAAGAGTTTAACCACACCGTATATTAATACAAACCATAATAAAGCTAGTCATCACTAAGAGTCAAGAGAGCTAAATAAGCTATGCTCTCTAGGTGGGAGGGAGGGGCATACTCTGTGTCTACTCTGTCAATCACAACAACACCAGCCAATCGTAGGCATCTGTACGCTCATTTATGTGGAAGAGGGCAGATCTGTCTAGCTATATTTTCTGTGACACCACCTGAGCAGCAGTTTAAAAAAATGTGGTTGGTTTCTCATGTCAGGAAGAAGCACAAGTTCACCTGGCCTGGTTGGTAGCCAGAAAAAATTGCAATGCTCTAACACTATACCTGTCTGGCAGTCAGAAGAGACTCATCTATCTCCTTCTTCAGCTCTCCGTTATCATCCAGTTCTCCTTTCTCCAGAGCATCAAGCCACTTCTCCTCCTCATCCATGGGGCCTTCCAAAAACGAATCGTTGTCCATGTCTGGCAGAGGAGAAGGCTCCAAGTTACTGTCCTCGTCTGGAACACCACGGAAACATTGGGACACTCTGCTTATATATTACGGAAACCTTTTTACAAGACCTAGCATGCGGTAAGTATAATAAGCTGACTGGAATAAAGATCTCCATGCATAAAGTTCTATTCAATTGTATTTGTATAACACTTTTAACAATTGACAAGAATAAAAAAAAATGTATAATATTTTCAAAGCTAAACGTTTTTATTTATATTTATCCCTAATGAGCAAGCCATACAAATAAACTGCTGTACATCAAAGCACCGGAGAAAGCTGAAAAAAGTATCCGGTGATACCTAAAACGATCAAATGCCCATAAAAAGGCCCTTTTGTCTCAATGGGAAAAAAAAAGTGTCTCACTTAGAATGAGGAAACCTAAAGACTCACCGAGCCAGGCACGATACTGCTCAATAGGAACTCCCTCTGAAGGCTCATCATCGTCATCATCGTCGTCCTCGTCGTCTTCATCATCAGAGTCCTCGTCATCATCACTGTCCACAATCAAAGGAGACATCGAGCGAACAGCCTCGGGGATCACCGTGAAGGTTGGAACGCTGAAACAACAACATTTATCATCAGATCCCAGCAGTCGAGCAGATGTTGATGCAATCCTAGACTAGACTGCATTTGGTCTCGGTTCTTATCAAATGAAGAAAAGTAAACAAATCCCTTACCTCTTGGTGCCCAGTGTTTGCCCTCCTAATTTAATCTTCAGCTTCAGCTGTGGAGGCTTCGGCACGATGCCGGAGTCTGACTCCAGAGCCTCAGATGAGAAGCTGTGGCCGTCGTCACGGTGGTGCTTCTTCTTGTGTTTCTTGTGTTTTTTGTGCTTCTTCCTGTGAGCATTGTATTCATCATCATCCCCTGAAAAAACAACAACACACAATCCAGTCAACTATACAATCTTTCGGTTGAACTTTGCTCACATTTACACTGTTCATCCAGGAGGAGCTAATTTTTCATGTCTGAGGTCCATAGATCAAGCTGTTGCTAACTGATTTTTAAGCTCAAATGAGTTAATAAACAAGGACATTTATGTGATTGTGCAAATTTAAACAACAGCATAACATTTTAAGTGCAAGGAGGTGCAGCAGGCAGTGATTTGAGCTTCAGACTTTTAGACTGTGTGGAGTTTCACGTGTGGGTTTCCTCTGGGTTCCTCGCAGGTGCATGGACTATGCTAAATTGCCCCTAGCTGGGAATGTAAAATATCATACGAGTTCCAAGACAACAGGCTTCTATAATACACCAGCCAAACTTTTATTTATATCAAATAAAAATATATAAAGAGTCTTAAATTATTTTCTATTAATGCTCAGATAGATGGATAGATTCCCTTTCTGAGTTTGTTTCCTCTTAAGGAACATATTCTCATATCATATCCTCCAGTTTGCTCATTAAAAGATTACTTACTGAATTGATATATTTCTGTAAATAAATATCGTGACATTGTCCATTATTAAGCACTATACAAATTAAATTCAACTGGTACTGTTATTATTACATTGCATACGGTTGTGATGATCTCATTTACCTTAACCAGAGTGACACATTTGTATCTCATCTTATTCAACTGGGGGTTAAGGGCCTTGCTCAGGGGGCCAAGTGTTGGCAGTTTGGTGGACCTGGGATTCAAACTTGCAACCTTCCGATCGTTAGTCCAGCACCTAAACCACCTGACAGACGCCACGCCTCGCTGACTACTTGAATAATTGTGTGATGGGTTTGTGTGCACGGTGCACTGAGATTGTCTGGTGTCACATCCAGGGTGTTTTCCCATCTAATACCCCGTTTCCAGGACAGATCCACAGTGACCCTGAACAGGATAAAGTGGTTTGTTTGCATGTTTGTTTGTATGAATGAATGAATCTCTGGTGCAATCATAATGCTTGTTATAATAACTGCAACTGCAGTCTGAGATTCTGAAAATCCCTGATTTTACGGCAGTGGTTTAAATGCCTGACTACTGGCCCCTGAACAAACCCTTAACCCTCAACTGTTAAACTGTATAAATGAAATAAATGTAATTAGTTCTGAAAAAGGCCTTTTGACAAAACCCTGAAATGTAAATATAAATGTAGTGACACCAGGACACACACAGTTATTCATCTGAAGATGATAAAGTTAGAAAGCTAATGTGGGTGTTGGATTAAAACCATACACTGACCTTTACTGATATTAAAACCAGCAAACTAGGAAAACATTTAAAAGAAAATAGTTGAGGCTGATCTGTTCAGTTTTCTCTCTGCTCCAGCTGTACAACTGTAGTGCAATTATCTGTCTATAAGCTTTTCCTTCCTAGTCACCATGTTATAGTATATACTGTAATTGTACTGCTTTTGTACAAACTTTCTAATGCTCTTGATCTCTATCTGTTTCTCTCTGTCTCTTTCCCCCCTCACTCTGTCTCTCACTTTCTGTCTCTCCCTCTCTCTCTCTATTTGTATCACTCACACTCTATCAGTCTCTTTCTCTCACTCTCTCTCTTTCACACTCTCTGTCTCTCTCTATCTGTCTCACTCTTTCTCTCTCTATCTGTCTCTTTCTCACTCACTCTATCTGTCTCTTTCTCACTCTGTCTCTCTCTCTCTATTTGTATCACTCACTCTCTATCTGTCTCTTTCTCTCACTCTCTCTTTCACACTCTCTGTCTCTCTCTATCTGTCTCTTTCTCTCACTCTCTCTCTTTCACAATCTCTGTCTCTCTCTATCTGTCTCTGTCTCACTCTGTCTCTTTCTCACTCACTCTATCTGTCTCTTTCTCACTCTGTCTCTCTCTCTATTTGTATCACTCACTCTCTATCTGTCTCTTTCTCTCACTCTCTCTTTCACACTCTCTCTCTCTATCTGTCTCTTTCTCTCACTCTCTCTCTTTCACAATCTCTGTCTCTCTCTATCTGTCTCTTTCTCTCTTTCTCACTCACTCTATCTGTCTCTTTCTCACTCTGTCTCTCTCTCTCTATTTGTATCACTCACTCTCTATCTGTCTCTTTCCCTCACTCTCTCTTTCACACTCTCTGTCTCTCTATCTGTCTCTTTCTCACTCTCTGTCTCGTTCTCTCTCTATCTGTCTCTTTCTCTCACTCTGTGTGTGTATGTGTGAGTGTGTCTGTGTGTAAATGTTTTTTCATACTGTACAAATAATGAATAAACTTGAGTTCAGCAGCTTTATCTGTAAACTGTTGTCCTGTAACTATAATATATAATGATCACTCACCTACAAAAAACCTGGGGTGGATCATCATGTCCTTCCTCTTTCCCATTGACGTTACTGTATAAAACCTCAGTTGATCCACACTGCCAACATGTTAAAGGTTTTACTTACACAGTGTTTGCTATCTGCAGTGCTACAGCTAACGGGCTAACCGCGTAAACATAAAGTAAGTCAGACACAAACTTTCATTACAATTAAAAATATTAAAATGGATCACACTGCAAATAAATTCAAAAAGACACTCACACTCCTTTTACCTTCTACTTTTAACTCTGTTTTTTTTATTATTATTATAGAGCACTGCGATAGCAACAACAACCACACTAGAGTCTTTTATTTGAATTTACAAGAGTCGTTTCTACATATCATGGGTAATGTAGTCCAAAATCTACGCCTTTCTATGCCGTGTGCGGTCGAAAAGAACTACATTACCCATAAACCTTTGCGTCCGTGAACGGAAGACACGCAAGGTCAGCTTAGTAAGTATGTGCTTAGGTTTAGTGTACGTGGTTTTAAGTGTTGGTTTGAGGTATTTAGCACGTTGTTTTTCAATATATGTACACGTATGATATATGATGTTTTAAATATATATATATATTATATATAATATATATACGTAATAATGAAACGTGGCTTGTTACATTGTATATGCACAATTTAATGTATTATGTACTATATGCGGCATATATTTGACTATATGGTGCTTACTTGAATATTATATATATATATATATATATATATATATATATATATATATATATATATATATATATATATATATATATAATAGGTGCTGTTCATATAATTAGAATATCATCAAAAAGTTTAACTAATTTCATTCAAAAAGTGAAACTTGTGTATTATATTCATTTATTACACACAGACTGACTTAAGACCAATACAAAGAAAGGATTGTTAGAAATCTGGGCCAACTGAAAAGTATTAAGATGTACAGCACTCAATACTTAGTCTGGGCTCCTTTTGCCTGAATTACTGCAGCGATGCGGCATGGCATGGAGTCGATCAGTCTGTGGCACTGCTCAGGTGTTATGAGAGCCCAGGTTGCTCTGATAGTGACCTTCAGCTCTTCTGCATTGTAGGGTCTAGCATGTCGCATCTTCCTCTTTACAATACCCCATAGATTTTCTATGGGGTTAAGGTCAGGTTGTTTTTCTTGCTGGCCAAATGAGAACAGGGATCCCATGGCCCTTAAACCAGGTACTGGTAGCTTTGGCACTGTGTGCAGGGGCCAAGTCCTGTTGGAAAATGAAATCTGCATCTCCATAGAGTTGGTCAGCAGCAGGAAGTATTCATGCCTATAATAATCAGTGTTGCAATAATATTCTCCTCTAATCTTCATGACACGATGCTCTCTGGCACTACTAATTGGTTACAATAATAGATAAGAAAAACCGATCACCCTCTTTTTTGGTCATTGTATCCTCTTTTTTTTTTTAGGAATCATGAACTACTCTAGGTTTTTGACAGCTGTGAGTAAGGCAAGGAAGCCGTCTCCTATCCGCATCCTGAGTAAGACATGCTCCATCAGACAGACACACATGACTGACTAATGCCTGAATTGATGAAATCAATGTAAACATTTTAAAGATCTTTATGTAATTGTGCATTAGGTAAGTGTACTCTACCCCCCCAAGACCCCTAAGGTCTCTAAAAAAAAAGGTGGGTTGAAATTTTGAATGCCTATGTTCATAAAATTCCATCCTCGGTGTCTGTGGGCTGTAGACTGTTTATAAAATGAATAACATGAGGCAGCGTCGAAAAAATTGTGTTTTTCAGCAAACTTAATAAATGTTTTCCTAAGTCAATGCTTTAATGCTTTTTTTAATCACATTCTTCATATCTTTCAGCTTATTTGTATAATTGAAGAATAAACCTAATTGAATATTGCACCTTATAAGGCAACAAATAAAAAGTCTTGCTCTATTATTCACTGCCGTGTCTCATCTGTCCAGCGGAGCTGCAGCAACGCTCTCCCCCAAGCCTGATCTCTCTTGCTGGTGGAGCCCCAAACCCCAACACTTTCCCCTTCCTTTCTGCCACCATTCAGATGAAGACTGGAGAAACTCTCCTGTTTGACCAGACTTTGATGAAGAGGGCTTTACAGTATTCTGGCTCTTCTGGGTAAATCTGTTTGATCATTGCTTCAACTCTTTAACACACTGGTTGACACCCGGGCTGCCAAATCCTTTCAGAGTGTAATTATTTAAAAAGCTTAGTACTGAACTGCATTTAAATATGAAGGCGGCTGTAACATTATACAGCAACAGACAGACTGATCATAAGCAGTAGCTCGTTAATGTGCATTTATTGCAAAAAAAAAAAAAAATCCCAGGAAGCAGCATCATTATTTTGATCTTAAATCATTTAAATTCATGAATTTATTTGTCCACGGAAAAGCTTTTATCTCTGGATATTTAGTAACATCCAGAATGAAGTGGTCTTCACACTGGATTCTTCATTGAAGCACAAAACTTAATTTGAGACCGCTTTCTTTTAAATGCATAGCAAAAATAAAAAGATTCTTCATGAGTTCTTTAGAGTGTAAAGATCTCCATCAGGTCCTAAATGATTTCTACCTGGCACCTATCTTGTCTAAATGCAAAACATCTGCCAGATGGTTCAACAGATCAAATGATAAAACATTATCTCAATATGCACTTGTGCTGCACGATTAATCATATCGCAATCGCGATATCAAGCCTGTGTGATTATATGACGCAAAATGCTGCAATTTTATGAAATAAATAAATAATAAATACATGCATGTGTGGACATGACAACCCATTCTCTCTAAAAGCTGTTTGCCTATTTCATACACTACACCGCTGTTGCTCAAGTTACAGGTCTCATACGCCTGTGGCCGCAACACGAAACTGCTGAACAATTGTATTGCTTCCGCTAAAGAAAATAGTGCGCTCCATCTCTACGGTTAGAATCCTGTGTGTCCATGGCAACGCTCTGTTTTTCATGGCAACGGTGTGTTATAGTTAGCAGCGGTCTGTTATCAAGAAATAAAATAGTGTGTGCGTAGAAAAAATTCGTCCACATGCCGCTCAAAAAAACAAAAAATAAATAAAAATAATCCTGAGTGCAAGTCCACCGTCTAGGCGGCTTTTTATGTTAAATGTTATTTCCTGTCGCTGCGCTTTTATTGTACATGACAGCTTATGTCCCGATGACTGGTCTTTGCATCATGATTAAATGCAGTATCAGTAAAGTAAAAAAATGTGATGTGCAGTCAAGTTCGAGTGTATGCACTGCTTAAACGTGTGTTCTCAACTTCTCACTGATACTTTTGTGATTCGCGGAGTTTTGACAAGTTTTATAGCCTTGATATTGGTTCTTATTCATAAGTGGTGACAGAAAAAACTCTTTACCCCCCAACCTGAAACCTCTTCCCCTGTCACAATCACATCATAATCAAAATCAATAATTAGGCTTAAAAGCAAATGTACTGTTGTTGCTAGTTTGAGTTTAGAAATACAAATTTCAGCATTATCAGTAATCTGTGTGTGCATTTTCCTTGAGAAGCAAGCAAGTTGACTCATGATACCATTTGTTTATTACATCGCAATCGCATATCGCAATTGCAATATTGACCTCAATAATCGCAATATGACATTTCCCTAAATCGTGCAGCCCTAATATGCACAATGTAATGTAGAGCAACTCCAGGAAAGGCAAGTTGGAAAATAAAAAGTCATGTGCAATTTTACATCTTTTCAAACAAGTATTACAAGTTTTCAACTGAAAAAGAACAAAAACTTTAGAACATGCAAATGTGGATCCTTTTTGCATAGGTAATAGACATATTATAAAGACTCTATTAACATTCCAACACTGAAAGTGGGGAAGGTGAGCTTTTTACCCTGAAGTTTGGGTCAGGACAAGTGTTAATGTTGGCTTAGGACAGCGTTAATGAGAAAAAGCTCGTGTCAAGATTGTATTTGTCTTTGTAACTTCAGCATTCCGGAGCTGATCTCATGGATGAAGGAGCTGCAGAAGAGGCTGCACAATCCTCCCACAGCATGCTACAGCCCAGAGAGAGGGCAGATGGACCTGTGTGTCACCACTGGCAGTCAGGAGGGCCTCTGCAAGGTACTCAATCTGTCCCATATACATGAGCACGCATTGCTGTCTCTCTGCTAAAGCTCCTCATGCTGATCTTAACCCAATACACAAGTGCTATGTATCTTATATGTTACAATATATTAGAATATATTATGTTATACTGACTTCAAGATAGGCATCTGAAAGGGTTAATTATCTCCTGCCTGCCTGCCTTCATTAAAGGTCTTTGAGATGCTCATCAATCCTGGTGATAACGTCCTTCTTGATGCTCCGACGTACTCAGGAACTCTGGCAGCGGTAACCTTCTTCCATCAGTTGAACCTTTCTGTAAAGGACACACAGAGCAGCTCATTTATCATTTAACCCACACCCACAGATCCAGCCTCTGGGATGTAACATCATGAACGTGCCCAGTGATCAGCATGGAATGATCCCAGAGGCTCTGAGAGACCTGCTGTCCAGATGGGATCCTGCAGATGCACAGAAACCTGGCAGCGACGTCCCCCGCGTCCTCTACACCATCCCTAATGGAGGAAACCCCACAGGCGCCTCCATGACTGCAGAGAGGAAACAGAAAGTCTATGAGGTTGTGCTTTTACACCGCAGCTATGCAGTATAACTCAATTCTGCTCTCATTAACAGCAGCTTGGAAAGTAGTTCATTCCCCATATAAACATATTTAAAGTGCATGCAACGGATCGTATGGTGAAGTTTTCTATGAAGGAATTTATTTGGCGTCTTTGGAAGTGTCAGCACTTTGTAACGTTCGGCTTTAACTTTAAAAAGCTTTAACTTTTCCGACACTGGAAAGTCTTCCCATGGGTTTTGTGCTTTCTCAGTAAATTCACAAACTACATTTTGATCTTTTTAACATCGAGAGAGAGAATAAAAGAAACTAAAGATCGACGTAAATAATATATAGTATATAGCTGCTATTATGGAAGTGTTAACAAGAGCTGACTTGCTTCATAGGATGTTCAATATTATCATATTTAATTATAAATGTTTAATATCGTGACATTAATCATGTTAATAGTATGGAGAAGGAGATCACAGAACCTTTGATCCTGTTATTTATCAGGCCGCATAACACTAACTACAAAGTGTTTTCTGCCTTATTTTCAGTATTCTATCTATTATAGCAATCTTAAAAAAACCTTGCAGTTTTAGCCCAATGAATATTTCATAAACATGTCGATCTTTCATCACTCTGAATACAGTAAACACTGCACATGCATGGTGACAATACGGTATTGTTGCTAAACAAATCAATCATTCGAACGCACCTTTTATTTGACACTTTTCACATTAAAGCAGCTTAATTCTTAAAGCAGGTGGTGTTTCTCCTACAAGGCTTTTATTGATGTGAAAGCTAGAGAATCTGATAATTGACAGATTTATATAGAGCTAGAAATTTTCTTGTACTGTGTAAATCTGATAAGGTTATTGTGTACATGTACACACACCAGAGAGAAATGTTTATTAACCGTAGAGCTTTTGTTCTAGTTCTCATCTACCTGGAAAAAACAACAACAACAACAAAAACACAGCACTGGTCAAGAAATAACAATGATAATGTTACTGATTTTATACTTTTGTGTAATTTTATATGGGCTGTGGATGTGCATACATATAGAAAAAATGTGTCTGTGTGTGTGTTTTATTTGTACAGCTGGCACAGGCTTATGATTTCCTTATCATTGAGGATGATCCATATTACTTCCTACAGTTTGAAAAGGTACTGATTGATTTATTGGCCTTTTTATTTTATTTGTATATGGTTAGACTTTAACACGTTATTGTGCTTATCTACACAAGCTGATAACCTTTCGTGTTGAACAGATAAGGCAATCGGCAACAGTTAAGAGCCGGAAGGAGTCAGTGTGTGTTTTATTTTTTTATTTTTCAGCCGTGGGCTCCTACCTTTCTCTCTATGGACGTTGATGGGAGAGTAATACGTACTGACTCCTTTTCCAAGATCCTGTCATCAGGGTATGTGTGTGTGTGTGTGTGTGTGTGTGTGTGTGTGTGTGTGTGTGTGTGTGTGTGTGTGTGTGTGTGTGTGTGTGTAAGCGAGAGTGACTGTACACACTACCAGGTCTAGACATTATCTTTACTGTGCTAACAGAGATATTTGATAAAACTTCAAGTCGCAATAAGTCACTTAAATTAGATTCAAGCTCAAGACTGTGCGAAGAGAGTTAATGAATTAAAACAACAGAGTAAAGACTGAGATTTTAGGGCTCTGCTTTTTAACAGTGTTACTCAGTAACTCGATGAAGCAGCTGAGGAGAAAAGACCCAAGAGTATAATCTCTACACTGCTACAGTGTTTTTGTGTAAGAGTTAGAGACAACAGTAGCTACAGATTCAGGCAGAAATCTGATACCTCCGGATTAAATCACACACACAAGCAGCAGTATTGTGAAGGTCGCAGCTCAGTGCAGAGCAGACAAGTGTTTGTTCTTCTTGTGGCTCCACTGGGTTTGGACACACCAGGAATAATGCAGGTGGAAGGAGGAGAGACGAGGAGAGAAGAAAGAGAGAGAGAGAGAGAGAGAGAGAGATTGTGAGCTAAAGCTGTCCTAGGCGATCTGATGCAGAGAAACTGGATATTACTAAATTGTTCTTTATTCTACAGCCACGATAACACACACACACGCACACACAGGTTGCAGTACAGTAACATAACAACGATATAGAGTATTTACAATAATGTACTAATTTTTAATTAATTTAAATAAATAAATAAATAAATAAATGGATAGATAGATGTGTGTGTGTGTGTGTGTGTGTGTGTGTGTGTGTGTGTGTGTGTGTGTGTGTGTGTGTGTGTGTGTGTGTGTGTGCGTGCGTGTGTGTGTGTGATGTTTGTGTGTTGCAGATTGAGGGTAGGTTTTGTCACAGGGCCGAAACCGTTAGTGGATCGTGTGGTCCTTCATATCCAAGCGTCTACAATGCACACCAGCACCTTCACCCAGGTTAGATCATGTCATCATCTCTATACAACTATGTATGTATCTCAACATGAGAATCATTAGGTAGATCATTATTAGGCATGATGGTGTAGGACATCATGTTAATGTAACACAAATTTTTCTATACTGGTCAAACTGGTCTTTTTGGTTCAACACGCTTGGAGGAGACACTTCCTGTACTATAAGTGTATCTGTGAATGGCTAGACCTCTCTCTCTCTCTCTCTCTCTCTCTCTCTCTCTCTCTCTCTCTCTCTCTCTCTCTGTCTCTCTCTCTCTGTGTGACTTAAGCAGAGTATCACAATAAACAATGAATTGTGCTTCAGCTCAGGGCACCAGGCTGCTCATGAAGCACTTTACTTAACCTGTTCATGCTATAAATAATCTTGAGTGCTTACAAAACCACTTCCTGTTTAGATCTGCTGAAGCAGTTAACATACAGTATAGTAAAGCCCCAGAGAGGCAGAAACAAGGTCAGGATTTTATGCTACACACTGGATCTTTTTCAGTACGCTGTGGAAAGACCTGTATAGATTACAGTATTGTTAAACACACAGCTGATCAGAGTGCAAATGTGAGCACAATGTTTTAACAACATGAAAAAAGCTTGATCGATATTGTTAAGTAATCAGAATATATTAATATTATTAGTGTCACCATGCAGCAAGTAGGCTACATTTCTCTTCTCTTTGTTTCCCTTCTCTATTTTTCCTAATTTTCTCTTTTGTCTCTCCTCTTTTCTCTCCACTTTTCTTTGCTCTTCTCTTCTCTCTTCTCCTCTGATTTCTTTTTTTCCTATTTCTTCTTCTCTCCTCTTCTCTTTTCTTTTTCTTTTTTCTTTTACTTTCCCCTCTTGTCCCCTCTCCTCTCATCTTTTCTTCTCTTTCCTCTTTCGTGTTCTCCTCTCCTTCTGCAGATCATGGTGTCTGAGCTCCTGCATGTTTGGAGACAGGAGGGCTTCCTGAAGCATATAGACAGGTAAGTGTGGAAGCAGCTGAACTGGTTTAAAACAGACAATCATACACACACACACACACACACACACACACACACACACACACACACACTGCCAGGGAGTGGTTCTGTACACAGGGCCAAGCCCTTCTCCTCCTGAACATCTTTTATTTCACTTTTAAATACCTGACTGCTTCATCATGCTCTGGTGTGTGCTGTAAAAGCAGAAGATGGTCACAGGGAATGCTGATGTTGAGGAAGATGTTGTGATGTAACTAGTCTTTGTATTTGTCAGTGTGGTGGAGTTTTACAGAACCCAGAGGAACGCCATGCTCTCTTCAGCACACAAGTGGCTCCAAGGTGTGTTTCTGTCTCCTGTTAGACAGAACGTCACCCCTCAGTGTCACATCTCTGACTCGAGAGGAACACAGATTTGTAAATAAATCAGGCAGCAGTTGGAGTTATGTGTTTTATACATTGATTTATTGGTATTTAGTAGAATATTAGCCATTTATTTGTACTTACATGTTGTAAGGGTGCTGTCTCTAAACTGGTGGCTGTAGTGGATTATTATGAATTGAAAGTAGTGTGTGTGTGTGTGTGTGTGTGTGTGTGTGTGTGTGTGTGTGTGTGTGTGTGTGTGTTCTGTGTTTTCTATAGATGTAGCAGAGTGGCACGCACCAGCAGCTGGCATGTTCCTGTGGATTAAACTTAAGGGCATTAAAGACACACAGAAGCTTATTATGGAAAAAGCACTGGAGAAAGAGGTGCACACACACATGCAACCACACATGTGTGTGTCTGTGTCTCTCTGTGTGTCTGTCTGTCTGTGTGTGTGTCGGTGTCTTTGTCTGTCTCTGTGTGTCTGTCCGTTTGTTTGTCTGTCTCTGTGCGTGTGTGTCTCTGTTTGTCTGTGTGTCTGTCTGTCTCTGTGTGTCTGTGTCTGTCCGTGTGGGTGTCTATGTCTTTGTCTGTCTGTCTGTCTGTGTGTTCCTGTGTCTTTGTCTGTGTGTGTGTGTGTCTGTGTGTGTTCCTGTGTCTTTGTCTGTGTGTGTGTGTTCCTGTGTCTCTGTCTGTGTGAGTGTGTCTGTGTGGAAATTATTCATCATGTGTCCAAGCAACAATCCTGCATATGAGTACACACACACACACACATACACCCACACATACACACACACTACATTGGTCCATGTACAAAGCAGCACACAGTAAAAAGCTCAGAAAATTTAAAAACATCTACAGTGACAGACTCCTTCAGCTCTTCCACGTCACCTTGATGTTGTGTGTTTCACTAAATTAGCCACAATCCGAAGAACTGCATTAGCAATTCGATTGGAAATTCCTGTTTGATAAAGTTAGATTTGTTTATTCAAGTGTGTTTTTCATGCTTTGGTGAGTCTGTTTTTAAAGCAATTGCATCATAACTCAGTGTTAATATTGTTAAATATTGTTATTGTTAAGTTAATATTCTGCAAAAAGTAAACATACAGTACCTTAAAGCAACAATTTTAAACTCATTTCTTTTTTTTAGGTGCTGCTCGTGCCTGGAGGAGTGTTTAATATTCACAGCTCAGAGCCATGTCCTTACGTGAGAGCGGCCTTCTCTCTTTCCACACCACAGCAAATTGATGAGGTAAATCACACACACTCTCACCAACACATCCAACCTCCGTCTATCTTTCTCTCTCACACAAACCCTGAACCGATTTGTATGCAGTAATGATCTCAGTTTCCAGTGGTGCCAATAATTATGGTGCAGATGTATTAGAGATAAAATAATTTGTCGTGTCTGACTATGTATTCAAATGAGATCTCTCTTGTATGTTGTATTTAGGATCTCGTTTTTCACTTAATTGTATTGTACCTTCGGTTGCACTTTTTTTCCACCAGGCTTTCAAGAGGCTCTCAGAACTTATCAGAGAGGCTTTGTGAGAACATCATCGCTAATTAAGATGAATTATTTTCATCTTCAAGGATTGTTTTGCACACAGACACTATACCATTATATTGTTGCTGCTGAGGGACACATTTCTCACTACTTTTATTCTACCTTTACAGTCTATCGTTAAAACGCTATAATTTATAGATCATTGTTGACTTTACTTGAAGTTCAGTTAAAATGAGGGCAGATAAAATCATTATTAACCCAGGAATACTGATGAACAGAAGGAGTTTATACACTTGAATTATCGTATGATCTGTTTTAGGTTTAATTCTAATAGAGACTGTGAATGAGTCTAATAATAATATATAGAAATGTGAATGCTGTGTTGTAAAACATGTTCAGGTGTTCAGTGGTGTAATAAATTCACTTTCAACCAATTTTCATCTCATCTGCTCTAAATAAGAAACAAGACAACCAAAGCTTCATTCCACTTTACTGCTAATCGTTCATATTATTTTTTAGGATGTTGTAAATCTGGCACACACAGGCCACTGTCTTACCTTCACCCAGATGTGCAAGAGAATAGAAATAAAGAAAAATAAAAATCAGTTCAGATTTGTGTTCACATTGAAAAGTATATTTCAGAATCAGATCAGAATCAGTTTTATTTGCCAAGTGCACACACACACACACACACAGGAATATGTTGTGGTTACAGGAGCTCTACTAAACATACTGTATACATAAACACCAAAAATTCAGGGTAAAAACATAGATTAAAAGGGTAAAAAAGGAATAATATACAAAGGTGCAGTTTGTATAGCACCTTTAACAATTCACATTGTCTCAAAGCAGCTTTACAGAGGTATAGAAACGGAAAAAATAAGAATATAAATAAATATATAAAAAAAAATTTAAATTAAGTTACTATATATCTCTAACATGAGAAAGAATCCTTGAGAGAAACCAGTTTCAGAAGGGAATTCAATCTCATTTGGGTAACATCGGACAGTAAATAATGTAAATCAGAATCAGAATCAGATTTATTGGCCAAGAGTGTTGACACACACAAGGAATTTGGTTCCAGCAGTTTGTGACTCTCAAAGGTACAGACATACACAATACTATACAAACTGTACAAGACAATGCAGACGATAGGATAAAATATAGACAGAATGAGTATTAAATATGAATATAAAATATATAAAATATGAATATAGAATGACCGATCAGTTATGTACATAAAGTGTGGGCGTGCAAATAACAATATTGTGCAATAATTATGCTTTTGTACAATATACAGCAGCAGTAGTGTGTAAAATACAGATGATGTGATCATGCTGATAATGCAGTACTTATGATAAGAAGCAGTGAATATAATTTAATTATGGAGAGTTGTTTATCAGGGTGATTGCTTGGGGAAAGAAACTGTTCATGTGTCTGGCAGTTAGTAAGTAAGCAATAGTAAGCAAATGTAAGTAATGTCATTTCTACAAAAGGTTATAACAGTGCAACGAGAGCTCCTGAGGAACTAATGGGTCAGCGCAAACTCTGAGTTTACTACAGACCCAACAGACTAATTCATTCTTGCCAAAGTCTTCAAATGATTGCTGATAAAAACCAGACCATACAGCTGACTGACGCATTGGGTCACAGAAGGCAAGTCAGTCACTGGCTGACCATGCAGATCAATCCCCAGCTGAGTGTCCACTGGGCGATGAGAAAATAGATATTGTCTGTGAAAAGAAACTTTTCTTGTGCTTAGATGTTTTAGTACATAATGATCCATAGTGTCTGGCTGATGGCAGAAGTGCAAACAGACTGTGTCCAGGATGGGAGGGGTTTTTGATGATACCCGTTTCTTCACCCTGCAGTTGTACACCGATAGTCCTGGATATTGTGCAGGAGCACACCGATAATCCTCTCGACTATTTTAATAGTCTGTTCCAGCCCACTTATATCTGATTTGGTTGCTGCACTAAACTGTAATGGAGTACATAGGACTGACTCAATCACAGCTGTGTAGATCTGTATCAACAGCTCCTGTGGTATATTGAACTTTCATCAGTTGGCGGAGGAAGTATAACCTTTGCTGGGCTTATAACCTATATTGGTCTCCCACTTCAGGTCCTGTGATATGGTATTGCCCAAGAACCTGAATAACTCCACAGCTATCAGTGTTATTTGTTAAAGGTGAGTGGAGGGAGAGATAGAAGGTTTGTCTGGAGTCCACTATCATCTCAGTTTTTAGCTTATTAAGCTCAAGGTCACATAAAGTGCCTTTTACTCTTTACACTATTCAAGAAAAGAAGCCTATGTCACATATTAGGCTACTTCTTCATGTAGTGTAAACACCAACGCACATTTTACTATTAAATAACCTACTGTATAATATCTCTCACTCCTGTTTGTTCTCCTGAAGGACGCACTGAACGGCTTGTCCCATTTTTCAATGGTACATCAGGTTTTAACAGACTGCCTGCATGTTGTGTGTGTGTCTGTGTGGGAGAGAGTGAAGGATCATGTTCAGAACTTTAATACAAAAGGCTCTAAACATAGCTCATTCAAACAAACACACACACAAACACACACACACACACACACACACACACACACACACACACACACACACACTCACTCACTCACTCAGTCCCAGAGGAAGTGTCAGCTTTCACTGTAACTTATTGTGGGTAATCACACATCTTTCCTTTTATTGGATGTGTTTATTTTTAAAAGCATGCTATCTCTTGCTCTATCTTGAAAGGTTCGTATAGATTTATGGGTCACGTAAAACTTTCCATTTATATATAACCTTCAGCACATGGGCTGTATGTCTGTGCATGCGTCTGTGACATGGACTTAGAGGGACGCAGAAGAACATGAAGCAGAATGAAGTACTGAATATTTTCCATAAGATAAAGATTCAATAATGAGTGAGTGAATGAGTAAATAAGTGTAAGTTAGTGAGTGAGTAAATAAGTGTGAGTGAGTAAATAAGTGTGTGAGTGAGTGAGTAACTAAGTGTGTGTGAGTAAATAAGTGTGAGTGAGTGAGTGAGTGAGTGAGTGAGTAAATATGAGAGTGAGTGTGAGTGAGCAAATAAGTAAATAAGTGAGTGAGTAAATATGTGTGTGAGTGAGTGAGTAACTAAGTGTGTGTGAGTAAATAAGTGTGAGTGAGTGAGTGAGTGAGTGAGTGAGTAAATATGAGAGTGAGTGTGAGTGAGCAAATAAGTAAATAAGTGAGTGAGTAAATATGTGTGTGTGTGTGTGTGTGTGTGTGTGTGTGTGTGTGTGTGTGTGTGTGTGTGTGTGTGTGTGTGTGTGTGTGTGTGTGAGTGAGTGAGTGAGTGTGTGATTGTGTGAGTGAGTAAATAAGTGAGTAAATTGTGAGTGAGCGAGTAAATAAGTGAGTGTGTGAGTGAGTAAATAAGTGTGAGATTGTGTGTGAGTAAATTGTGTGAGTGAATATGCATATGTATACATCACTTTTAGCAAATCTATGGTGTATGAAATATCCAAATGTTAAAGGAGATATTTCTGAGATTCCTTTTCAGATAAAACGCTCCGTTTGAGACCATTTTAGATAAATAAAATATGACAATATTGTGAACGGTGACATTTCCAGTCACTATGAGAACATAGTGTGTGTTTTAGAGCTTTAGTTCCAGCCCTGATGTAACTTGTGAGAGGAGCAGGGCTGAGCTCCTGTACATTAGTGCATATCACTAACATTTTACAGTATCTCAGGTTCATACATCAGATTTAAGAAGCTTTACTTGGCTATAATCGGCTCAAGCTGATGTTCACGGTGCGAAAAAGAAAATGGATGAAAGGTGAATTAAAATGACAAGCCAAAAACGGCCTCTAGACTATTATAGGAGGCTGTGTTCTAAATGCCTCTGCGTTTCTGCTTATCAGTGCACTAACTAGGGGGTAAAATGGCGGCGTCTGCGTCGGATGTAGTGCACTTATTTAAAGCAAGGAGCCGTTTGGGACGCGGTCCAAAGTTAGCGCGTAGGTCGTGTGTGTGAGAGAGAAAAATGTACTGATGGACACAAAGTGGGATTTCTGACTGATTAAAAACACAAACAATGCGGTGAGTAAAATAGTGATAAAGTGTTTTAAACAACGCGTTGTTTAAATCATTCGAGCCTAAAAAACGCTAGCAGAGACAAACAGCCCGGTTTGTTTTATAACATTTTATACTAACGATAGAAAGCTCTTATTTACATCCCGGTAATCGTGCAAAGCCTTAAAGTTTGATTAAAAACCAGTCGATGATGTGAATATGGTGTTTATTTTCGGACCCTAATGGTCCTGTTTATAAAACGCCGGTGTTTGTGAATCTAGCGGTTTTTTGTTCATGCGACTGAAGGTGAAGGGAAAAAAATCCAGTTTTATCTGGTTTATTTTTCTCCTTTTATCAGACTAGCCGGAGCTAAAACGTTACCCCGAGTCATCTACAACCATCTCTGCTTTTTGTCCTGTGTATTTAACCTCCTTTTAGTTTCCCGTGAAAACATTTAGAGAGAGAAAAACAACCAAACAAACAACACTGTAGCTGGTTTATAGTGACGAGCTCAGTTTATCTCAGCCTAGCTTTTAGCCGAGCTAGCATTGCTAACCTAGCATCACATGACGCTAGAATTTAACACTTGCTTTTGATTTCTATTCAAACAGTCGATTGATTTTTTTTTATGTTTTTGAAACGTACATAAAACACAAAAGTGAACCCGAACACGTTGTTTTCTTGTTTGCAGAGGAGCTGCTAAGGATCTGTAACCCATTGGTCCTCGTCCTCGTCCTTCAGACCTCGTTCCTTTCAGCCCTTGACTTTACCATGAGCACTGGAGTGGAGTGACCTCTGATCTCAGAGCTGTATAAAAAATGGAAGGTGTAGATGGATCTGTTTGGATTTATCTGGTGTGTTTTCTCAGCCTGGGCAACTCAGGGGCCTTGAAGGGTTCTGTGACTGATGTAAATGGCACACACGCAGCAGGCGATGTGGAGGAAGGTAAGACACCTGTGATGCTCACCATACCGAATCAGATCATCGCACGCGAAGGGAACTGCGTCCTGATCGATTGCAACATCACCGGTGAGCCTTTCCCCAAAGTGCAGTGGTTCAACTCCCATGGACACCTCTTGGATACGGAAGAAAACGGTAGGTTGTTGTTTCTCGGTTAAATTTCTGAGGAATTGTGCGTTCAAAGCTGAAACGCTTCCACATCCTAAAAATAAAGCATGTCAGTGACCAACGTGACCACGATCGTCATGATTGGTGTGCTGCTACAGGAAAATCATCCATGACAGACAGAGTGATGTGAAGCAGACTTCAACACCCTGCAGTTAACGTATCCTGAAGTGTTTTATTCCTCTTACACCACAGTGATATTGCAGCACCTTACTGACATTTTTTTTGATTACAAAGAGCAAGATTTGTATTTTTAACATTTACGTTTAATACTTTGGAACGTCCGAGAGACAAATTTCTGTCACTCAAGACCAAATAATTGTATTGTTACCAGCAGCTTGTCATGATAAAATATCGTCTGTCTACAGAAAACATTCTGGCTGTTACAAAGCAAAACAATAATCCATAAGAATGAGAGAACATTTTTCTGTGCCACTTCTTTGCATGTAAATAATGCGTTTTGATGTAGATGCCACAGTAACAAATTAGAACCAACGCGTTAATGTAAAGTTGTGATTGGGGACAATAAAACAGGCCAGTTTATGCACATCGGTCTCGTGTCAGCAGTGGATCGTCCTCAACGTGAAAGTATCTCGTAAACAAAGAGAACAACATGCTTGTGCTTGTTCTCGAACTATAAACAGCCCAGCCCTTTAAACTCACACCACTTTAATGAAAGCAGAAAAGCAGTGATGTTAGTTCCCTGACTGCTTTTTTTTTTTTTCGTCCGCGTCTTGTGCGTCCGACACGTCTGAACTAGCTTTAAAGAGTCGAGCACGCGCCAGAGTCGACGCCACTCATCCTGTAACAAAACAACCCTCTCAGCACTCATGTAGAGTCGCAGGAACCGTCCTGTAGGTAACAGTGGAATAGTGCAGTGAGATTTCACACGTCATAGTGATGTTTTGGAATTTAAACGATTATTGCATTTCCTGATGCGGTATATTTGTTGTTGCGGGTTTGTTCTCCGGCAGTTCAGACCGTTTGTCCTTGTCGAGGGCCCAGTGATGAAGATTAAGAGCACTGCGTTTCAGAACAAGTGCATAATGCATTAATGAAACGCTACTTGCTGAGGCTTTTTGTTGTCAGGCACTTTACCGTCACTGACTGCTCTGTGCTATAAAGGGAAAGTGTTATACATTCAGAGCACACACCACCTCTGAGCAAGCACAAACTGTGCTTTGTCAAGACCTGGGATCTTTTTAGATACAGGCTTCTCAAGTTAAAAAAAAAAAGATGATGGCTTATATTTATCTTTGATGAATGTGATGCAGTTTTTATTTTGGAGGAAAAAGGTAGATGTAGATAATCTCGTTTCATGAAGAATGCAGTTATGTCATTAAACCATAGTGTTGTGCATGGATCACGACTCAAAACCCTGCTGATCCTGATAGTGATGGTGCTAATACGAGGAGGTCAGATGGATAATAGCACCGTGTAATGACTGATTTTGTGCATCAGTTGAACTTGTGAACAATCAGTTCGTTCCATGAACCCAATGTTCCATGAACATGCAGTTTTCCTCCTAATCTGAAGCCGAATGAAGTGCGTATTAAATTAGTCTTCAGTATAGCTGTCTAACCCCTCTCTCTGTATTTCCAGTTAAATAACGCTCAACATATCTGTGATTTATAAACTGATTAAACTGCTCTGATTTAAAAGACCATTCAAGAACAGGTGAATATTTTATACAGCTCCGGCCTCTTACTGACGCCGTGTTGACTTATTATTTCTACTTTAATGTTAATCCAGTGGACACAATATACAGTAATCTCGTTTAAAATGTAGTGAAGTGATGGCCAATCAGAGATGAACACATTAAGCCTTTATCACCTGCTCTGTGTGTGTGTGTGCGTGTGCGTGTGTAGTGATCTAGTCAGTGTAAATCACACACTACATTTAAACCCAACTTATTTAAACATGCTTGTAAGGCAGAATGTTTAACTAAGATATGTTAACTGGATCTTAACACACTGAGATAATGAGCAACAAAATCTCTTCCCAGACAGTTCAGTGAGAGAACAGCCCTTTCTCTGGACTTTACACTTTGCAGTTACGATTAAATTTTAGGCAGACTTGTTTGACCCCGTTTACAGCGAATACAAAGCTCAACCTCAGGGACAAACTGCTGCACAAGAAGGGGAAAAAAACTCATGCAGCGAGGAACCGTCACTGACACATTTACACATTCCGTGTGATTCCTGGTTAAAAATACAGAATAGTGCCATGTTGAAGTAAAGTGGGGTTTTATTATCATTCATTTCTGCAGCTAGTGTAGATCAGGACTGTGATACATGTATCAGTACAGCGGTATGGTTCACACCAGACACATGCCACAATGACACCCTCATGCCTTTTTGTCTTAAATTGAGATTCGGTATCTGGTGGATTAGAAATAAATAGTGAATTAGGTATTCATTAAGTAATCTTTATTTATGACTCATCCCTGTTATCAAAGGTTTATTTATGTTTCAAGAGTTTAATATACCCTGTGATAACCTCGTGCTCTGGTTGTGATTCTCACAGAGGGAAAATGGTGGATTCTGGAGAACGGAGCCCTCAACATCACCAGCATCACCTTTGCAGACCGGGGCAAATACACGTGCATGGCTTCTAACAGTCACGGCATTGCCAACTGTACAGTCACAGTGCGCGTGGTCTTCACCAATGGAGACATGGGCGTGTACTACGTGGTGGTGTGTCTGGTGACCTTCACCATCATCATGGTGTTGAACGTGACTCGGCTTTGCATGATGAGCAGCCACCTGAAGAAGACCGAGAAGGCCATCAACGAGTTTTTCCGCACGGAGGGAGCAGAGAAGCTCCAGAAAGCGTTCGAAATCGCAAAGCGTATCCCAATCATCACGTCGGCTAAGACGCTGGAACTGGCCAAAGTCACGCAGTTTAAGACCATGGAATTTGCACGTTACATCGAGGAGCTGGCACGCAGCATCCCTCTCCCGCCGCTGATCATGAACTGCCGCACCTTCATGGAGGAAATCCTGGAAGTGGTGGGGGTCGAAGAAATGAGACACAACTTTATCCGACAGGCACCCGATGGTCAAGAAGGCACTTCTCGTGCTCTTGTCGGGGCCGTCAGTAATGTTTTCACCATTCTGCAGATTCGAGACCGAACAAGAGACAGAGAGAGGAGTGGATCTCCTACGGCAGATTCAGACGACGCTTCGCTACACGAGCAGCCGCAACACATCGACATTCAGGTCTCCATTCACCCACCACTCAATGACGCAGCCTGCAGCGTCGAGGCTCCGCCCCTCACAGATACGGACGCCAGGGTCACTGCTCCTGCTCAGGAGAGCGTGGACACGGAGCCTGAAGAGCAACAGATAACGGTGGAGGTGGAGCCAGAACCGGAGCCAGAACCGGAGCCAGAACCAGAACCAGAGCCAGAACCAGAACCAGAGCCAGAGAGCGAAGTAGAAATATCTCCAACTAGCCAAGTTATCTATGAAAGCCATGTGTAACGTTCCTATATACAGGACGATTCGCTTGCTATGCATTTCACCAATCATTAAAAAAAAATATATATTTGAATGAAACACTCTACTGTTTTATGTCCACTATTGATCATGTAGAGTGAACACTAAGACTTTTTTCAGTTCTGCTTTCCCATGACAATTCAAGTTGAATGTATTTTGGGAGAATAAACTAGCACCCAGTTTTATTTATTTCTCTAGCAGACACTAGGGCTACTCTTGGGCATAGAGTCAGATGGATCTACAGCGCTGCTCTCGGATAGACACGTAGGTTGATCACTTAATAACCTGCTGATTGATGAGTCTGATGTGAGGCATTTCAGGTGTAGAGTATTATTTGTCTCTGAAATTATGAGTTTGTTACGAGTCCGTTTTGTGTAGTGCATGAGAAATGTATATCAAGTTCTCTAAATGTTATCCAGGACACCGAAGAGAATATTCTCATTCTGTATTTATAGGGGAATTATTAATCTTTACATCGAGTCTGTTATTAGAATTAATATAATGATACTTATTAGTGATTTTTACGTTAGTAGTTTAAGGTTTAATTTAATGGTTACATTTTTTTTTCTTTTTGAGCATGTTTATTAATGTGTTTAACTTTTACAGCCTTAATGCTTATTTTCACTTTTTCATCATGGCCTACAACATCCTCACTGCTTGTAAAAGAAATAAATAGTACAAGAGGCCATTATGGATTTCTCACCTCGTTCTGTGCTCTGAAAGTTGTTGTGGTTTTTTTTTTTTAAAGGAAATAAAAAGTTCATGCTGTGTTAACCATCAAGTGTGTGTGTGCTTCTATCTATCTATAAGTAGAATCTACATAATTAGGGTGTATGCTAGAAGGCACGTAAGCAATCACACCCATGTGTTCCTGTTGAACATCTCGTTCCACATGTAGTTCCTGTTTGCTGTTCTAATAAAGCTCTACACTTCTGAGAAGGATTTCCACTAAAAGTTGGCACGTGACTGTGTGGATTCTTGATCGTTCAGCTACAAGATCAGACACTGAGGTCAGGTGAGGAGGTCTGGGGTTCAGTCGGCGTTCAGTGGGGTTGAGTCACAGTGCAGGACACTCGAGTTCTTCCACTCCAACCTGAACACACCATGTCTTCATGGAGCTCGCTCTGTGCACAGGAGCGTCATCATGCTGGAACACTGTTTCACCACCTTAGTTCCAGTGAAGGGAAACTGGAGCACTACAGCATACACACTCATTCTAATGGTCAGGTGTCCATGTAATTTTGATATTTTTGATCACAAGTTCTATAATTGGCTATTTCACAATACTACACACAGAGCACGCTCTCTACAGGCCAAATATCGTATGCAATCAGAGAGCAGTTTGTGAGACGTTACTGAGGCTCCAGTTAAAACAGGGAAGTGAATATCACAGAACTAGTTACTTTTAGAGATACTGCATTATATGTTGGTTGGAATATTAGAAATGAAATATTTTCGACTCGTTATAATACCCTCATAACCCGAGAGGAGAAAAGACTATTGTATAATACACATTTACACACTTAAATTCATATGTGGCTTTAAAATCCGTCCTCACAGTTTCACTGGTCTGTAAACAAACTGGAGTAAAAAAAAAAGACCTCCAGTTACAGATTTCCTCCTGGTAATAATAATAATGATACCACAGAACACATGTAGTTTTCTGCAAAGTCTGCAAGAAAAGCACATACTTGTGAAAACAAGCACTAAAAGTACTTTAAAAAGCCACCCTGAGAGCCGTGGTGGTGTCCGCGGTAAATAACTTTGGTTATGGTTTTAAATCACAATTGACTTCACTAATGAAGACAAACTCAGTAACCCTGAGATCTACTGGGACTGAATATGAAGAACAGATGCACTGGAAGCAAAAATAAGAACACAAACAAAGTACACGGTGAAGTTTTATACTTGTCATTCAGCTACTTTTCTATTCTGCTTGCACAAATTTGGTTTATGAGGACACATGATAGTCAGTGACTCATGCAATGATGTCAGATTCATTTGCCAGATAATGATGACTTGCAAAAGTAGAAACCCTGCTTTACTTTGTGTTTGACCTCGTGTGTGTGTATGTGTGTGTGTGTGTGTGTGTGTGTGTGTGTGTGGACTATGCTTAAATGTTTTTGACATGAATGTGTATATTTAATCCCCTTAATAAAAAAAAAATCACAAATGTGGAACCTTGTTTCAAATCCAGGGATCTAAAAGAAAGCAGAAACTGCATCATTGTGGAAAGATGAGTGATTTTACACAGGGTGAAACCATGCAGCTGCACCGTGTGGACACAAGGCATCAAGTAGAGTATATCATTAACATGGTTACAGCGACTGCAGGACGTCACTGAAGGCCCTTAAGGTTCTGCATTAAAGCATTAGATGATATTAAAGGTTCGAATTACTGGATAGAAGTGTATCGTGTTAGTTTTTTGCTAAAAGAAGAGCTTAAAACTCACTCAGACACCTCATTTATTTATTTGTTTATTTAAATAGGAGTCAAAGACAAGAATGAGATTTTCATTCCATAACTGAGACACTTCGATATCCAGGATGTTTTCCTGCCTCAGGGATAGACTCTGGATCCACCGTGACCTGAAGGCTTGAAGGTCTCACTCACACACACACACACACACACAGTGTCTCGCACACACACACACAGTGTCTCGCACACACACACACACACACACAGTGTCTCGCACACACACACACACACACACACACACACACACAGACACGCACACAGTGGATCGCACACACACACACACACACACAGTGTCTCGCACACACACACACACACACAGTGTCTCGCACACACACACACACACACACACACACACACAGTGTCTCTCACTCTCACACACACACACACACACACACACACACACACACACACAGTGTCTCGCACACACACACACAGTGTCTCGCACACACACACACACACACAGTGTCTCGCACACACACACACACACACACACAGTGTCTCGCACACACACACACACACACACACACAGAGACTCGCACACACACACACAGTGTCTCTCACACACACACACACACACAGTGTCTCTCTCACACACACACACACACACAGTGTCTCGCACACACACACACACAGTGTCTCGCACACACACACACACACAGTGTCTCGCACACACACACACACACAGTGTCTCGCACACACACACACACAGTGTCTCGCACACACACACACACAGTGTCTCGCACACACACACACACACACACAGTGTCTCGCACACACACACACACACAGTGTCTCGCACACACACACACACACACACACAGTGTCTCGCACACACACACACAGTGTCTCGCACACACAGTCACACAAACACACACAGTCACACACACAGTCACACACACACAGTCACACACACACACACACAGTCACACAGACAATTCAGTGCACAGTGTTCAGGAGGATGAGAACCTGGAGGAAACCTGCATTAGCGTTGGGAGAACCTCCACAGAAAGTCCAGACAGACATGTTATACACTGTTATTATTGTTTCACTGCAATAATAAACAATAACAAAGCATTTTAAACATGTGAAATAACAGAAATTTTGAAAAATGTGCAATATTACCCATGTGCAATATGTGTTCTGTGTAACCACTACACTTTTTATACATTTTTGTTTTTGTATATACTGTATATTATATTATGTCTTTGTTACAGCAGCAAAAAAAAATATATACAAAATAGAGAAATTTCCCCATTGTGGGACGAATAAAAAATATCTTATGTTTGCAAATGAATCATTTTCTGCAAAAAAAAAAAAAAAGCAATGAAACAAGTGGCACGTGGCCGGTTCTGATTTAAGGAGATCTGAAAGGAGACTTTAAAAGTGTAACATTTTTACTGTAGAATCTGAAGCTTCATGTGGTCCTCAGATCAGAAGTTTGTTTCGTCTAACATCTGAAAGAGGAAAACGTCTATTCGGTGCACACTAATAAAATCAAACGTACATCATTCGTTCATAGTCTTACCTTGTCGTAAAATGTATAGGCGGTGGTCCGAACATTTGTTCATCAGCAGCTGTCAATAAAAATATAGGAACAGAGGAACGATTGATCTCTAGTTTCCCAGCCACAAGTCTCAAGTAGCTATCCAGCAGAAAGCTCCGCCTCTTATCTCAAAGGGGCGTGGCTTTGGACTAAAACCTCGAGACTACAGCTCGAGCTTATCGACCTGACTACGTTTAGAAATTTACTATGGGGTCAGAATTGTTTCGTTATTCTGAATAAATACACTATGATCCACAAATAAATATAAAGAGTTTCACAAATATTTTTTTTACAAATTTCACAAAAAGAAATGAAATTCACAAATAAATAAAATGGGATTTGCAAATAAAAAAATATTTATAAATTGTATTTATTTGCGAATTGCTTCCTGCTCATTTGTGAATCTCGTTCTGTGCATTTGTGGATTTGAAACATTTCTAACGTCAATACGTGCACAAGAATCCACAAATAGGTGACTCCGCCCACCGTCTACTCCAGCCAATCGGACAACGGTCTCGTGGCGCTGAACAATCGTGGCACGGTCTACCTCAAACCAATCACGTTCTGATTTACTCGCACTATCACAGTGTAATATGTACTGCAAAATACGATAAAAAAAAAAACAAATAAAAAAAAACAAATAAAAAACATTTGTCGCAGATTCGAGCCCAATCCTGTAACCCTGTATGGATTGTAGCCAGCACTAAGGGTTAGTTCAATTCTGCTTTCTTTGGAAACGATTTCAGCATCATCAATGGGTCCAGGGGTAGTGTGAAGAGCGAGTAAATCAGAACGTGATTGGCTAATTGATAAATATTGATAAATATATTTTTATTTGCAAATCCCATTTTATTTATTTGTGAATTTCATTTCTTTTTGTGAAATTTGTAAAAATATTTGTGAAACTATATTTATTTGTGGATCATAGTGTATTTATTCAGAATAACGAAACAATTCTGACCCCATAATTTACACGTTCTTTAAAGCAAGCACATGAATGACAGAACTAACACACTGACACACACACGATAACACACCAGCCACACATTTCAGTTTAAACAATTTAATTTTACACCTTTTAAATGTACAATCAAACCATCAATCATATGTAACTGTACTTAAAATTTACAGTAATGTACAAATCTAATGCTAATATAAATAAAAAAAAATGAGAGGAACATCGTAAGGACAAAGTTGTTTTTTTTTCTTTCTCTTTCATAACCTGATGAACACAGAGTGCAGCCGAGATGTGAGACAAACAGCTCCAAATGCAGAGGAACGAGGATAAGAAAACAACGCGAGGACATCGGAAGTAGTATTTTTAGAGTATCGAGGTGGTGACAGGATGCAAAAAAAATGGATATAATATATAGATAAAAATGATTAATTCTGTAAAGATAAACAAAGAAAAACAAAAGCACACACAGAGGAAGCAGCGGTGAAGGAAGAGAGGACACGTTAGACTGTGACGAGGTCGAAACCCAGTGAAAACCTGCCAGTCCACCAACACTGAGGCTTTATATATTGACTCATTTTCACCAGAACGTTCTGAGAGAGCTATAGAAGCTTTAGATCTACAAATGAGTTTGATTATGATAAAAAGAAATCACGGCACATACAGTAATAGATCATCGGCCATGCTGTTCTGTGCTGCGCTTAGCTGCGACCTCGTCGTCAAGCTTTCAGATCCACAGATCAGCTTGAACGACAGGGTTTTTCTCCAGTTAATCATCAGGGATGTGCAGAAGGCTGAGCTGAGATGAATCACACCACAAGAGACCTCATGATCATCATCATCATCATCATCATCAGCTGTTTTACTAACCAACAACACCAGTATTGACAACAGCAAAGCAATATATATAAGGACAAAAATCTAATTTTGGCCAAAGGTTGTTCTTTTTCTTTCTTCCCCTGCTTGTATGGTTCTTTGCACGGACTGTAGAAATCCATCCACACTTTGTTCAGGTGTCTGGATTGTTTTCTCAGAGCACGTCACGTATTTCAGCTCTCCAAACTCTCCTACGCCTTCCAGAAAATGATCCGCAGTCACACGAGCGCTGCTGACGTTACAGATTTAAACTGTCTGTACGATCCAATTAAAGATAAAGTGGGTTGTGACTTTATTCAGTGAGACACAGGTTCATTTTTCAAGCTGCAAAGTATTAATAAAAGGAAGCGTGCGCTGAGACGAACGTTAATATCAGCGTTAAATGGCGAATCACATTGCCTACTAAAACTGAGAGGAAGTAGGTGGTACATTATACACTTAATACACAGAGCTTTCACAGCTAGAAGTGTCCTGAGGGGAGGAAAAAAAACAGCGACATAAAACAAACATAAGTGTCAAAAACAAAAGTCTGCAGTCTGATGGTGTGTCAGGAAAATGTAACTGGCCATTAAGCTCTTATTTCCCTGACAATCTGTAGTGTAGAAGAAAATCACTTTAGGCAGCTTTGGGCACGACGGATTCCAACTTACTTTTGTACATTTGATCATCTCACAATGATAAATACTAAATGGGTCACAGTTTCATCATTCACACACACACACACGCGCGCGCGCGCACACACACACACATACACGCACGCACACACACCCTGACTGGAATGTAGGGGAACTTCTCTATCTCACTAACACACATACAACACACACTTACCCAAAGACTTTCACACACACATACTTATCCACATATGCTTATCCACACACACACACACACTTATCCATCCACACACACACACTTATCCATCCACACACACACATACTTATCCACATATGCTTATCCACACACACACACACACACACACACACTTATCCATCCACACACACACACTTATCCACATCCACACACACACACTTATCCACATCCACACACACACACACTTATCCACATCCACACACACACACACACTTATCCACATCCACACACACACACTTATCCACATCCACACACACCCTTATCCACACACACACACACACACACACTTATCCACATCCACACACACACACACACACTTATCCACATCCACACACACACACTTATCCACATCCACACACACACACTTATCCACATCCACACACACACACTTATCCACATCCACACACACACACACTTATCCACACACACACACACACACACACACACTTATCCACATCCACACACACACACTTATCCACAACCACACACACACACTAATCCACAAACACACACACACACAAACACACACACACACACACACACACACACACATCCACACACACACACACTTATCCACACACACACACACACACACACACACACACATCCACACACACACACACTTATCCACACACACACACACACTTATCCACACACACACACACACTTATCCACACACACACACACACACTTATCCACACACACACACACACACTTATCCACACACACACACACACACACTTATCCACACACACACACACTTATCCACACACACACACACTTATCCACACACACACACACTTATCCACACACACATCCACACACACACACACACACACACTTATCCACACACACACACACTTATCCACACACTTACATCCACACACACACACACACACACACACACACACACACACACATATCCACACACACACATATCCACACACACACATATCCACACACTCTCCCAAGCTCATGTGTTACGGAGTATGGAGTCTTTAGTGGGAACATGGCAGGGTGATGCAGGTGGCAGGAGTTCAGGGGTCATAGCTGTACATGAGCGGAGTTTGGTCATCAAGGTCCCTCCTCGGATTCGTGTGGATCATCGCGACCTTTCATCCCAGTGAGGTCTATCAAGGTGAGACCGAGCGAAGGTGCTGAGCCAAATCGGTGCAAGCCCACGTGTGAGTATTAGTGCATTTTCATCAGTGGCTGAAACTCTGGATCATCTTTCAAGCCTTTTTCTGCAAAGTCTTTCTTCCTCCTGAAAGCCTGGATGGAGATCCGGAAAACTCCACCAATGCAGCCGGTCCCCAGTTAGGAGCCATGCGGGATGGGGGGTTGAGGGGGCAGGACACAAACAGGTCAGTGGGACACGTGGTCCAGTAATCGGACTTCCTCTTCGCTCTCCTCTTCCTCGTGTCTGGTGTGAGAGGGCACTAGTTGAACATTATGGACTCGGGATCTTGGTTTGCCATCTGGGCCATATGACGGAGGATATCTTTTTTTGTAATAATACCAAGGAGACGCCTGTGTAGGAGAGAGAGAGAGAGATAAAGAAAAGAGAAAGAAAAGAAAGAAAAAGAACATCAGGAATGAAGCAAAAGACAAGAGTCAGAAAGTGTGGAACAATCAAGTGTGGGTCTTTTTGTTGGCAGGAACATTAAAAAAAAAAAAAAAAGAAAAAAGAAAAGAAAAAGAATATTTGTTTCTTCAATCTCAATCAGATTTTTCCAGCCAATCACACCGGTGGTGCAGAAGAAGAGTGCCAACAAAAAGAAGCCAGGGTCTTCACACACACACGCGCACACACACACACAGGCAGGCAGAGAGGAAGATGTTAAAGTGATGATCAGTGACCTGCAGCACCTAGAGAGAATCAGAGAGGTGAAATGAAACACGAGGGACAGAGTGCACACTGAACACACCATCACTCATCCCTGACTTCAGCCTCAACACACGCGCGCGCGCACACACACACACACACACACACACACACACTCGCAACACTGGTCAGCGTCTTAATCTGAATTCAAAAGCACATATGAATGGTAGCGGTGTTTATTATTAAGTGCAATTAAGCCTAAAAGCAATTGAATACATTCACAGATTGAGATCTTTTTGTTAAAGGAAATAAAAATGTGCTCTTGAATTGCATCATGAAACGGACTCGGGTTCCACAGCTGTCTGTGTGGCGGTGTAAAAAGGGAAGAGAGTGAGAAAGTAAAGCAGAACAGAATCATTTCTGAACCGTCTGAATCCAGAGTGACTCCCACTGGTTTTGGCCACATTGCTGAGTCTCCAGCTGAACGCCGTTTTCACAAGACAGCTCACTGGATGCTGCTGCAGTACACACACACACGCACACACACGCTTTACTGATTGTGCAGAACATACACTGTTAGGCTGCTTGGATACTGGACGTTTTTATGTAGAGAAATTCCCCCACCCCCCCACCCCCACAAACACAGTAACCATAGCAACACACCCAAGCTATTACCACTGGCCACTATCTATTAACCAGTCTGTAAAATAATAATAATAATAATAATAATAATAATAATAATAATAAATTTGTTACAATGATTTGTTTTACATTGCTGTTTAAAACTCAATTTGTCTTCCTAGAAGAAATAAATACATTTTCTGTATCTGTTCTAATCCATTATCGTTGATGTGATAACTTCGGCAGACTTTTTAAAAGTGCTGTCTATGAAGCAAAAAAATGGTTCATTATTTAATACAAATAATGCTAGAGTTATTGGAAAATAACTTAATAAATAATAAAGAAAATTAAAAATAAATAAAATTGGAACGTTGGAGCAGTGACGGCTCTTACCTTAAAAATAAAGATTTCTTTTAAACATTTAGTCATAACTATTTCAATGCATAAGCATTATTATTATTATTATTATTATTATTATTATTATTATTATTATTATTATTATTATTATTATTATTATTATTATTATTCTCAGTGATGATCTCGTCTCTTTGTCCATGTTGTTTTTTCTTATTTATCTCCCATCATGCTGAGTGATGTATAAAAGGCTTTTTACTTCTAAAACCCACATAACTGTCTCCCGTGAAACGTGTGCCGGTGTCCAAACGTAAATAAAAACCTCTGGTATGAAAGCAGCCTGAACAGCGTCAGTAAAATGTGGCCCACAGTGCACACTGCGAAGAAACAACCCGGGGGTCACTTTGAAAAGCAGACAGGAAGTAGCTAGCTCTGTACGAGAGCTCGGACTGGACGTGGAGGGATTAGTAGACACAGAGGAGGAGGAGGAGCATGAATACGATCGTGAAATGTTGGTGAATCGACACAGACAATCAGGAGAGGTGGAGCGGTGGGACTGAAGTGTACTGAGTGGAGGACGTGTTGGTTTGAGGATGGATGCTGCTACGGTAACTCTTCTAAACACAGCCATGGACAAACCATTACATTAATACTCACTACTGCTAGCACTACTGAGGATCATCTACTGGACAGAACTAAAAGGAAGATAAGCAGGCAGAGGAGAAATGCTCAGCTACACAGCCTGTTACTCGCCGATCTTTTATGAGGCGGCGCTACGAGTGGCATCGCACTTCAGCAATCTGCTGCCCAGTGGACGCTGACCCCGACCCCAGAGGAGGAATTTAGAAAATAAAGGAAAAACAAAAGAGATTTAGGTTACGATGAAGATACGGAGATACGTATGTGAGATGTGTGTGCTTTAAGAGTACACAGTACACAAAGCATGGGTTTTACTAAAGAGTGGACGATGCAGCCGAATCACACACTTTCTCAGCATACACATTTTGGAGAAATACAATAAAAGGTGGCTTTTCTCAATCCTGTGTGTGCTTTATTTCACTGTATGCGACTTACTCGACAGACGGAAGGTTAAATATCCGGCATCTTAACGACTGAACGGTTACGTGGGCGAACGTTACACAGATTAAAACAACTTGCTGCACTTTCCCCATCTTTAACTAATTAGATCCATCTCTCCAGCTAAAAGTCCTCTATTCCATGTTAAGAATTTCACACACACGGCAAAAGTCTGCTTCGGCCTCTTCCACCCTCTTACACAATGACTCACTCTTTTTTTTTTTCTTTATCTTTAGTTCGTAGTTCTGTTTTATCTCTTTAGCTGCTGTTCCAAACTTCACTAGACAATTTTGTCATTTTAGGTGTGGGTTAAGTGGAGTGTCCATCATACTAATCCCTATAACTATAAACTCTAACAAGATAAGGAATAAAATATTAGCGCCGGCTCACCCGATCTGCAGCCTGACCTGGGTTCAGAGACGTCGTTATAGAAAAATGAACCAGATTAAAAATGCAATCTGTGGTTGAAAGCTAGGAGCCACGCAGAAGATTGAGAAAAGACCATGTTTGTTTGCAAGTAGCGTTTTTGGGGCAAATAAATACGTTGCATTTGTAGTTTGTTTTGCTGAGCTGAGAACGAAGCCATGTCCCTCCCACCGCCGGCTGTACTCTGCTGCTCTGCTCATGTATTACAGACTGAAGGAACACCACAAGGTCAAACCAGTGACCCTGTTCAACCTGGTGTTGATTAATGTGCTCTTAATTCTGACAGTTCCCCCAAAATGTCATTCAATCAGTAAGTTGCTACTAAACCACAATGGGACACTGTAATGGTCTTACGCTGTGACCTTGTGTAATACTTGCGAATATCATCGAGTCCCCAAACATTGTGGTCTCGGAAAGTGGCCGATTTTCCGGGGAACTGCCCGCTACTTTGTCTTTTCTGTTTTGTCCACTCAAGTTTCATGCATCCCTCCTAAGAGGCGGGGACTAAAAGCTCAAGTGGGCGTGATATGGGCGGGGCTAATCACCAGGGGCTCCGTGTGCTGCTTGAGCTCCTCCAGATGCTCTAAAATATTCTTCTTAGTGATGATGCCCAATACAATCCTGCAACACACACCGTGGCGACCGTCACTTAGCAAAACACTCACACAGAGACAACCTAAAAATACAACACTAGAACCAACAGAAAAAGAAAAAAATAATAATAATAATAATTACAACAGAACAACAAATAAATCAGTCAACTTAAGATTAGCAAAGAAATGAATGCAAACAGTTAGAAACTTTTAAATTACTAAACAAAAGAAGGTTTTTAAAAAGGAAAACCGGCATGCTTGATGAGAACTTAAATTTGTTGACCTGAGACGCTCGCAAAGTGATCTGATAACGTGTCGCGGTGTATCTTAGCTTTACCCAGAGCTAGCATGGTCACTAATGCATGATGTGGACACAAGGAGGCGCTCTACTGCATTGGGAAGCTGATCTGGGTCAAGAGAGTGAATCGCTATTGCAAATTGTGACTGAAAAACATTTAGAGTAGTGTGTGGCCTTCTGCGTTTCTCCTTTAAACCACATCAGTGTGCAGTCTCTAAAGGTCCCTGTACAACTGCTACATAACAAGACGAGGAGGAGGAGGAGGAGGTCACATGACTGAATTAGTTCCATGAAGTTGCTGACCTGTGTGTGTGTGTGTGTGTGTGTGTGGACACAGTGGTTTCAAAAGCAAGGCAGGAGCTAAAACCATCAGCAGAGGGGTGTGTGTGTGTGTGTGTGTGTGAGAGACAGTTGGTTGCATCGGTTAGCAGCTAGAGTAAGAGAAAATGCAATATATAGAAAGAGCTGCTTGACCTTCCTTAAATCTGCAGCTCTAATTAATTACCTGCGGTCTCTACAGTAGTTTCTCTTGCACCATGCAGATTCTGCCTCATTTTACCAACAAGTCCTTCAACCAAACCTGAGCCAAGTTACTGAGACAAGTTTGGAAATGCTCGGCTGGTAAAAATGTTAATGTAACCAAATGCTAACCAATAAATAAATAAATAAATAAAAAGAGTAAAGTTTTGCACCATTTCCGATGCCACCGCTTTCTGTGCATCGGGACCATGCGCTGATTATTACATAGAAAGCTTCTGAATGGATATTATCTGTTTCATATGTTCATTTAAAAGACTGGATATCATCTGATAGCACGACTGAGAGTTTATTTCTCAGGCCGATGACTCTTACGAGTCTTGGACATCTCAGGTACTTTAATGGTTCCAGTTGGAGCACCAGATCCTTGTTAGTGGGAAAGGGGTACGAGAATATGAGCTGTGAGTGAGACTCGGTACTAATCACCAGCTGAGGTCTAGTGTTCGGTAGCACATTCTCATACGGCTACATTCGCTACTATTCACTGTTGCTTTGCTGCTTTTTGGGTAAATTTCTAACAGTGACTAGATTTATGTTAGAATCCCAGTAATAGTAGATGTTCAGTGGTAGGTAGACTTCCTCGAGTCTCAGCTACTGGACATCTGAATGAGCTGGATGACTTAACAAGCTGACCATGATTAAAGACAATGGAGGGGTAGTACTGCATCGCAGAGCCAGCGGATCGACCTCCTTCAGAACATACAGAGTGTATTTCAGTATTTTCAGAGCTAATTAATTACCAACCAAGCTGTAGGACTTGTTGGCTTTGCTCTCATACTATACGACGCAAGTGCGAGAACCGGTTCTTTTCCCATGACTCACCCGTTGTGCGTGACGAGGCACTGGCGCAGGCCGAGCTTGCGGAAAATGTCCACGACGATCTCCATGGGCGTGTGGTCTGTGACGGTGAAGGGACTCATGTCCAGGATGCTGCGCAGCTTCAGAGGACGTGGGCTGTCTGCGGGAAGTGTTGGGGCATGCTGCGTGAAATATACACGCGAATTTAGCACGATGCCTTCCTGCTTCCTCCGTGCGTTCTCTGCAGGACAGATACAGGGAAACGTGAATAAAAATCACATGCAAACGGCATGTGCAAGCAGAAACATGCGTTATCCTATAGATACAACAGTGATCTTGTGTGTGTGTGTGTGTGTGTGTGGTTGTCTTACTGATAGCTATAGTGATGTGTGTGTGTTTGTCTTACTGATAGCTATAGTGAAGTGTGTGTGTGTGTTTGTCTTACTGATAGCTATAGTGAAGTGTGTGTGTGTGTTTGTCTTTGTCTTACTGATAGCTATAGTGATGTGTGTGTTTGTCTTACTGATAGCTATAGTGATGTGCGTGTGTGTGTGTCTGTGTGTTTGTCTTACTGATAGCTATAGTGAAGTGTGTGTGTGTGTGTGTTTGTCTTTGTCTTACTGATAGCTATAGTGATGTGGGAGTGTGGGTCTTACCTATCGCTATAGTGATGTCCCTGCGCAGGGCGAACCCTACCAGTCTCTGGGACTCTTTGGAGACGATGACCGGGAAGCCGTTGTAGCTGGTATCATTGATGACGGTCTGCAGTTCTCCCAGTGTCAGGTCGTCCTGAGTAAGCACTGCTAACGGTGGCTCGTTGCGTCGCGGCCGCATTACCTCGCGAGCTGTCGTGGTGTGTGTGAACTCCTCTTTCGCATCCAAGAACGGGTAGCCGTTGAGACGGATATGTGCCTCATAAATACCCTCACGCCCGAACGCATCCCCCACCCACTTACTGGTCATCACTGCAGCCATGAGTGGTACAATGTACTCCAACCCTCCAGTCAGCTCAAACACGATGACCACCAGAGACACGGTCATCCGCGTTACACCACCTGAGACATCACACAGCACAAAAACGTCAACACAACCATGCCTGTCCACATACAAATATCATAACGTGCTGTGTCATAACGTACCCAAACAAGCTGCAGCTCCAACCATGGCATAAAGACCAGGAGTGATGCAATCTGCCCCCACCTCACACCACTCCTTAAACAGAAACCAATCGTGGTGATAGTAAGCAAGCTGCTCCACAGCAATGCCCACAATACGACCTGCTATTGCCCCAATTGCCATGCTGGGAATGAACAGACCAGAGGGAACCTGTCACAGGAACACACACACACAGAGGATTATGCAATGAGTATCAAATAGCATGTGATCATTTAATATGATCTAATCTTATCTAATCTAAAAGTGCTTGCTTGGGGAAATGCCTCATTATTACCTTTAAGCCAAAGGTGAAGATGGTCATGATGATCTTAAAGATGAGCGCCAGACTGAGCTGCCACATGGCAGAGTAAACCCCGGGAGTGGTGGTGGCCTCTGCGCCTTCTGGATACGCCTGACTCCCGTTCATCTGACTGCGATACTGACAGAGCTGCGAAGACTCCAGCGGCCCGCAGTCGGTGAACAGCTCCTTAATCAGCTGACTCGTGTTCTGTCGGGTGTACGGGTTGGGAAAAGCCACGATGGCTGTGATGGCTGCCACTGTGATCACCTCCAGGACTGGGTACTTGCCTGTGGATGGGTATTAAAAATGGTATGTTACTGTTAAAGCTACTGCTTGATCTTATTCTCATTCAGCATCAGCATCTTGTGGCCCTGTCCCTGTTCACTACATAAGCAAAGCTGCTAGTGTTGAGTGTTAATCTGGGTTTTTGAAGTGCACCACTTGGTGTCGCTGTGAATTTTCAGTGTGAACACATTACACACTTTTATTTATACTACAAAATAATACATGACTATTAGTATGCAATTTGGGATGCATGTGATACTGAACGGCAAAGCTTGAGGTAGTGCTTATAAAATCCATCATGGTGGCTGATAACAGCTGTCAGTGCAAAAGTAGCCCTTACCGAAGCGTGTGGACTTGCGGCGGCGGCACCAGGCGATGTTAGCTCGGATGAAGAAGGCGCCCCACAGGCCACCAAACACACCAAGCAGGATGAAGGGGAAGAGCTCGAACAGGTACCAGGGTGTGTGGTACTCCACATAGAACAGAACTAAGCGGCTGTTCCCAAACGGGTTAATGGAGCGAAGCACGAACGCTGCAACCAGGGCGGCGAAAAAGGATCGCCACAGCGTCTTCAACGGGAAGTAATAACTCACCTGAAACAGAGCGGAGAAGTTTTTTTCTTTTAGATGCCCCCTGTGTGTGATATGAAGTCATTAAATTATTAAGATCTGTTAAAGGTTCTCTGTTAATCTTGCCTCCTCGAGACTGAACAGAACTCCTCCTATAGGAGCTCCGAACGCCACCGACACGCCCGCAGCCGATGCCGCAGACAGCACCTGCGCAAACACACATGCAGCGGGCTCTGTAATTAATAATACTAAAAAATTTATACGACTCAAACGTCACACGAGTGCGAGACAGACGCAAGGATGACATGCTCAGGTGTTACCTCTCGCTTCTTAGCCTCGTTCTTGCTGTACTTGGGAAAGAGGTAAGAGAAAATGTTGCCACAGCAGCAGGCCACGTGTACCAGTGGGCCTTCTTTCCCCAGACTCAGTCCTGATGCCACGGCCAACACCAAAGTAACGGTCTTTATCATCAGTGTCCATTTGCCCAGGTAACCCCGGATTATAAACCCGCTCAGGATGGTCTTAATCTGAAAGTCAGTGAATGGTGATGAGGAGAAGGTCTAAGCTGCACATTCACTGAAGAAAGACTATAAATCATCTCGGTTCTGCTGTAACCGACAGATCGTATGTGACACGTGGAAGACGTACCTCGGGGATCCCAGAGCCGCACGCATACGGCGCAAACACTTTGACCAGAACAACTGCCAGGAAGGCAAAGGTCAGAGCCCAGTATGTGTACATGAAGTAGTTCATAATGTAGGAGCCAGGACCCTGAAACAGACCAGAGTATAGATCAGATTTAATAATAATAATAATAAATTATAAACCTTTATATAGATATACTTACAAATGTATGTGCAATAAAAACACATTCCTCTTGAAATTCTCGATTTTCAAGAGTAATGTGTTTTTATTGCACATACATTTGTACGTTTCTTTGATATGTTTTTTTTTTTTTTTAGATATGCACTTAGGTCACAAACGCCTCCTTTAATTTGGAGGCATTTTAGTTAAAGAGTTTAGAGAAGGGAAAACACGTTTTATTACTGTATTTACTTATTACCGCATTTTATTAAAAGCCTTATTAAATTATGTTTCTGTTTTTCATTCAAACAGTTTTTTTTTTGACTGTACATTGCCTTGCATAAGTATTTACCCCCCCTTGAAATGTATTTATTCTTGAAGATTTCAAGGGAGAGTAAAGGTGTCATTTTTCAGCCTGAGCCCTAAACACCAAAAGAAAATGCATTATATTCTGAATATAGATTTGTTACTTCAAGTCTATTTTTTCCCTCATCCTTCCAGGTCTTCCTCGGTGGATAAACACACATCTAACTAACATAAACATGTATTTATTGGCAGCTAGCAGTGAACAGATTGTCCAGACTTATTTATTTTCTGTATTGTTTTCACCTCTGCTTGGCCCAGGATGAGTTCAGCCCACGTTTTCCACTGTGGACACTTGTCTCTCTCGGAGAACGTGGTCTCGTTGGAGCCCCAGCAGCATTGCTCATGGTTAAACCACAAGGCACTCAGACACACCCCCTCCTTCAGGTCGTTCATCCAATCAGCAGCGATGTCTATCAAACCGGCCAAGGCACCTGAACAAGGAGACGGATGGAGAGACGGTGAGAAAGGGAGCAAGTAACAGACACTGGACCTGTATAAATAAATACATATATGTCATGTTTTCATGACATTAAATATAACAGGCATATTTGTTTTTCTTCTCCACTTACAGCAGATCAAAGTGTAAAGTAGCAGGTATCAGAGAAATGTGAATAATATATAGTAATATTATACTATATAGAATTATTCTCCTGCTCAGAAAGGTTTATTTACAGGATCATCAGGTGATGGAGCTTAATAAAGTTCATGAAGTGTGACAGTCAGTGCACCAGCTGCTGTGTGTCTGCCTACGTCATGGTTTCCAACACTGTAGCTCCTTGGAGTACCGCACGTGTGCGTGTGTGTGTGTGTTAGGTACCTGAAGCCAGCCCTGTTAATGTCACCACCAGCCACCCAGACCAGGCATCATACAGGCTCTTTGTAAATTCCCATGCTGACTCCTTCTTCTTACTGTTAATCTACAGAGCAGAGCACACACACACACACACACACACAAAATGAGGGTGATATTTCAAACAGACATGACTAGTAACACATATGAATCTAACTGACCAATCAGCTGCAAGCTCTCACTTAATTTAAGGAATAATTATGTAAATAATAATCGCATAATAACAATAATATATTATGTATGATTTAACATCCCCAAAAGACTACAAGAAGCCTTTAATTTTGTCACATGTACATTACAGCACAGTGAAATTCTTTCTTCACATATCCCAACTTTGGAGGTTGGGGTCAGAGCACAGGGTCAGCTAGGATACAGCATCACTGGAGCGGAGAGGTGTTAACGGCCTTGCTCAAGGGCCCAAGAGTGGCAGATTGGCAGCTCTGGGGCTTGAACCCCGATCCTCTGATCAACAACCCTGAGCTTTAACAGGATAAGCACCACTGGTTCGCCAGACAGGAAATAGAAACTACACTTAGGACCTTTTGTTTGGTTTTCCATTTTTTGCAGCTTGAAAAATAAAATACTAAATACTTAAGAATTAGCTTCATTAGGTCAGGACAAGGTCCTCGCAAGGGTAGCAAGACAAATGTGTGTGTGTGTGTCAGGCAGAGAGAGACACTCAGCGTGATACCTTACGATGACGTTCACGGTCTTTACACTTCTCTCGGACCCAGTCGATGGTGTGGAAGTCGTCATAGGTGCCCACTCCAGGAATTGGCTCTTCAAACAGGTCCAGGAGGTGGGTGGAGCTACTCACCCCTCCGGCTCCGCCTCCACCATTAGACATGTAGGCAGAGCCTGTGTAAAGAGAGAGAGAGAGAGAGAGAGCGTGATGAGTAAAGCTGCACTTTGTGTTTCCCCCTCAACCTGGAATTCCTGCTCTAAAACTGAGGAAGTTCTGCGAGTGACATGAAATCATCGTGCGGGAACATTAAACAAACCAAAAGCAACATCTTTTCAATCTAAAAGGAGTTATGGTGTAGATACATAGCTATTCCTTTTATATTAGCCAACATAAACATGTTGTTAACTCTACACGGTGTGCTGTAGTGAGGAGGAAAATACACATGACTCCAATGGAGCATGAGTGTGTGTCTTTATGAGAGACTGAGAGAAAAGGCTGCTTAAGGAGAAAGAGGAGAATCGAATCCAAAATGAAGAAGTAAAGACAGGGAAAAAAAACAGGAAGAAAAAAAAAAGCACGGTTAAGCAAGCAAACAAACAAACAAAAAAAGCACGATCTAAATAAGTGTGAGCAAACGGTATGGATGTGAAAGTTTTTAACACTTGAAGTGCTGGACATGCTCCAATTGGCCAACATTTCCACATCACGGTTTTTTAATTCGGGATCCAAACACTAAACAGTACACCGCTGTAACTAATCACCCTCGCTGTAACTAATCACCCTCGCTGTAACTAATCACCTTTGCTGCAACTAATCACCCCGCTGTAACTAATCACCTTTGCTGCAACTAATCACCCCGCTGTAACTAATCACCTTTGCTGCAACTAATCACCTTTGCTGCAACTAATCACCCCGCTGTAACTAATCACCTTTGCTGCAACTAATCACCTCGCTGTAACTAATCACCCCACTGTAACTAAATCACCCCCGCTGTAACCAATGTACTGCTACTATTTGCCATGCTGCAACCAATCACCATTCGCCAACTAATCTCGATAGCACACAATGTCCATTTGGTTGGTGTGGGACTGGACTTTTAATTGTCATAATAATTAGATATTTCTTATCTAGGGACAACAATGTAATTTCTTTTTAATACTAGACGATCAGGTTGTGCGTGAGACACGGACGACGTAGCTGTAGCTCAGTAAGCTCTGGGTGCTGCGTCTGCGGTAAAGAGCTAATCAGCTTTTCACTGCTGTCTGCTTGGAGCCTGTAGCATGCAGCGGTACTTGGACTCAGCTCTTTATTACTCTCAGCACTTCACCACACTGCAGCCTGATTTACTACTCAAGCTGAATTTAAAAGGTGGAGGACTTTTAGATGTTCCCGTAAAAAACACGTGAAAAAGTGCTTTGTCATGCTGTTTCAGAAATCTCATGATTGTAGAGGAGGAAATCCTGTGGCCTCTCTTCCACACACACACACACACACACACACACACACACAAAATGAAGAAAGTGCAATAACATGAAGAAAGTGACCCAAATTGCGAAGCTTTTATTAATCAGTTATTCAGGGGAAACTCTTTACATCACTGTTTTTTACATTGTGTCTTGATAGACTGGATTTTCTCTTTAGGCTTTGTACAGACTTTTTTTTTCTTCTCCCTTTCAGGCTTTTCTTTTTTTGAGCTATAACAACTGACCACTCAATAACATCCAGAGAAACTCTTCCTACTTCCTTTCACTATTTAGAGTTTACAGGAAAAGACCCACAGACACACACATGGACAGACCCACACACACACACACACACGGACAGACCCTCACACACACACAGACCCACAGACACACACACACATGCACATGGACAGACCCACAGACACACACACACACACACGTGGACAGACCCACAGACACCCACCCACAACAAAACACACTTCATACTGCTCAATGAAGATAAACTAAGCGAAATCAAACACACTTAAAAATCACATCCACTGTTTGGGATGAATGCAACATCCAGTGGCTCGTTACAAAATTGTCAATTGCAGAAACTCTCTTTCGTTTCTTTAAAAAACAAAACAAAAAAAAAACGAGGAAATGAATAAAACATGCGGGCAAGCTACTTCTTTCAGAGCAACACACTTTATGCTGACGGTCTTAATCGAACACAAACACACACTGAGCGGAATTCACCTAAAGCCATTATGCGGAATAACACACCGAATTGTGGTTGAGCTGCAGCTTCTCAAACTCTGTGTGTACGTTTATTATTAGAGGAAGAATCTTGACACCTGCACAGAGCCAAGACCAAAATTTACACAAGTTCAACATGAGAGAAAGAAAGCAATGAGGAATTACGGTAAGCTGAGACAAGACCGAACTGTGGAACCTGGAGCTGTGAGGCAGCAATGCTGCTACCACCACCGTGCAGCTCGGTGTGCTTTTTCTCACTCTAATGGCAGACAAAATGACACTCATTCAGATCTAAAATTACAAAGAGCTGGTAAACAGCAGTCAGCAGACTACAATCAGTCTGTAAAGACGGAACAAAAAACGTTCATACACTAGATTTCATCAGCTCTGTCAGCACTTAGCTACTGTACAATCATGCATGAAGTCAAAATAAAGGAAGTTCAGGAAAACGTAACACACAAATCCATCACACACACACACACACACAGACACACACAGGTTGATTACCCAGAGAACACAGGTGAAGGCACAGAAGTTGGAGAGGTCACGGGTTCAGTCACACCTGATGTTTGCTTTCACAGAGTCTATGAACAAACGAGCTACTTAACCCTGTGCTTCAGCTTCTTTTTCTACTCATGTTTCTTCTATTTTCACTGCAAGCTCATTTCCTTGAACTTCAAAAAAAACATGCTGTTATCAGAAGACCAACTGTACGTTATGAGACAGGAACCGAGCGAACGCGATAACATCGACACACAAGTACGCATCTGTGTGAACACCGTCCAACACCACAGACAGATAAGTCACACAAGCTGTGAACATTCCCAGGATAAAATAACGAACAAAGCCATGTGTAAGGGGAAAAAAATGATCTATTTGCACTCGGTTTGTTGTAGAACCTTGTCTGAATGCTTGCTTTCTTTCGTCATTATACGCCGATTAGTTATGTCTTCTCGAAGTCGTCGTTGTGTGCGAGACTGAGATGGACATGTAGCGTGAACTGCTAGCTAATAGACGATCCTGGGTAAAGCGAATGCTGTACTGAACATGTCTATTAATCCTGTAGATATAGTAAGTTTGTGTGAAACGTGTACTGCTCACGTTAAAAATCACGTGCGTGTGTGTGTTTTACATCAGGAAATAAAACATTACAGGAACTGTATGTTTTTACTGTACCACCATCATCATCATCATCATCATCCTCAAGGACAATTCAGTACTGGATTTTGTAACATTTAACCTTTTTGCGATTCCTTACTCGTTTTTTTTTATAGACGCAGAGATTTTACCGACGTTCATCCTGCTCAAGACCGGAGGGGAAAAAACAAACACACACAACAACAGTTTTCACTTTTACAAGCCAGACTGCAGCAGGGGGAAGGAAAAAAAAAAAATCACTGCAGGAAAGGAGAAGCTCACGTTAGCATTACAGCCCGAGATTCGACGAGGGAGAAGCTGAAGCTGACACGCACGTGATCAAGCCAAAAAAATAAAAAATACAGCGATGAACAATCATAAAGAAACACAGAGGACCTCGATCCCATCAACTGAGAAGCTCTGTATGTTTGGTATAAGCTGGTCTGAAAGTTTTGGTTGCAAGAACAAAGCTGGAGGTTGGAATGTGACCTTCTTGAGCTCTTTCAGCACAAAAGACATGTGACTGACACACACACACACACACACACACACACACACAGCTTACATTCTACACGCACAGCACGTCAGCACACAACACTTTAATGAGCAACAATCCGAGATGTACATTTTACAGAGCAAACAATGCTTAGTGCCCAAAAGTAAGTACCCCCCCTAAATTTATTACTCTGAAATTTTAAAGTCCGCAATTTTTACACTCATTCCAATTATGTGCTTAAACGACATCCGTCAAAGAAACAGTCAGCTAATGACACACCGACGGATTCGGAGCTGTCTGATCGCTAAACACGGCTACGTAAAGGAAAATAATCAACACCACACAGGTGTGATGTGACCTGAAGCAAAGCAGAACAATGTGAAAGTCACCATCCAGAAATGGACCATTCCAAGTGTTTTATTTCTCTTAATACCAAAGCGATTTGACAAGAATTGCATTTTTCTTTTTTCCTTGCTTTAAGCTCATCATGTTACATAGAAACTGAACCCTCCCTCCTGAAGACTTTCCCCATGTCAGAAAAATGTTAAACCTACTGTATGACGCTTCCAAAAACGCTAACGAAACGTCTCCTTGCAGAAAACGACGCTAGAGCGTCTGCTACGTACGTTGTTACCATAGAAACAAGAAGGTATATCTGGATTAGTGCATTAATATAAAGCTGATATTTGCCTCTTTACTGTCAGCATTACTGATTAACAGGAAAAGGTGAGCGAGGATTCGTAAGCACTGTAGTGTATAAGCCTCATGACATGAAGTAAATTCAGCCTTGACCACAAATCAGTGTGTTAGACAATGGCTTAGTAAAACCCTCTGACACCACGTCATCATCTTAACACCCTGTGCACACTGGACAACAGAGGAAGCGCACAGTGGGGATTAGTGTGTTAGCGTTCTGCTCAGTGTCAGCTTCAACGTAGTGTACATGTATATTCATATGAACCAATAACATGCTTGAAGGCTTGTGCATGAGCTGTAACTGGAAAACAGTCATGAATTAATCAATGCATGGAGACGTAGTACACTGATTCAATCATTCATTTGTATGCTGGATTTGCAGGGATCTTCCAGCACACCCAGAGAGAGAGAGAGAGAGAGAGAGAGAGAGAGAGAGAGAGAGAGAGAGAGAGAGAGAGAGAGAGGGAGGGCAGTCCATTTACTGCCCCAAGATGGCATGAAGAGGAGAGAATAGCGAAGGAGGCCCGCAATGAGGAGAGATGAGGAGAGAGAATGATAGGAGATAGAGAAGCGAGAGAGAGAGATGGAGAGAGAGAGAGAGAAAATGAGAATGAGAGAGAGAATAAGAGAGAGAGAGAGATTTTGTGAGTGAGAGAGATTTTGTGAGAGAGAGAATGAGAGAGAGAATGAGAGAGAGAGAGAGAGAGAGAGAGGGAGAGAATGAGAGAGAGAGAGAGAGAGAGAATGAGAGAGAGAGAGAGAGAGAATGAGAGAGAGAGAGAGAGAGAATGAGAGAGAGAGAGAGAGAGAGAGAGAGAGAGAATGAGAGAGAGCGAGAGAATGAGAGAGAGAAAGAAAAAGAAAAAGAGAGACAGAGAGAGAGAAAGAGACAGAGATCTCCTTGTCTTTAGGAGGCGGCGCAATCTTCAAGAAAACAAGACGTGAAACGCACGCGCGCGCACAGGCGTCATTTTTAAACGCAGGACTAAAACAGAACCTTTAAGTGCTGTGGCCAAGCGCGTGCACGTTCTCTCACGCGCACGCTTCATGTTAGTAAATTATTAACGGAACAACACAAACGCATACCGACAGTGCAGCTAACAGGCTAACCTGTAATGAGCTAAAGGCTAATGTGTAAGAGCTCCTGGACTCGGTCTGTACCTCTCACACGGATCTCCTGCAGGGGAATCGTGTCCCCTCCGCCATCGTAGGGTAAATACGGGTCTGCGGATCCGTCCTCCATTACACTGCCTCTATGTAATAAACCTACTCGTGTGTCCCAGTCGCTTCCTCCCCCTTCCTCAACGAGCGCGTCTCCTCATCAGCTGACGGTTAGGAGATTAACGCGATGATGTCATCGGTGAGAGAAGAAAGGCTGTGTCCCAATCCGCGGAACTGGAGCGTAGTTATAATGCACGAAGACAACCGTATCTCGACCTGCACTATGCTAACGTCACATTCTTTGCGTCTACAATTTTCCAGACGTACGTGGACCTTCGCATAACCGCCACACACGCCTTAAACACGGTCAATAACCGTCACACACGCCTTAAACACGGTCATGTGATTTGGAACACAGCCAGAAAGAAACCGGTTGCTATGGAGGTTCTGCGGAGTTTAAAGGGTGTCGGTTTATACACCTAAACACATCATCTGCTTTATTAGAAACACATTTGTACCTGATCGTTCTTTTATTTACATTTACAACTTTTAGCAGACTTTTATTCAAAGCGACTTACATTATCTCATTTACATTAATGCAAATGAGGTAATGTAAATGAGATCATATAAGTCGCTTTATATAAAAGTCTCATTTACACAACTGAGCAATTGAGGGTTAAGGGCCTTGCTCAGGGGCCCAACAGTATCAGCTTGGTCGACCTGGGATTCGAACTCACAACCTTCTGATCAGTAATCCAACACCTTAAACACTAGGCTACCACACACCCATTCATTCATTCATTCATTCATTCATGCATAGTCATGCAGATACAGTGTAAGTGTTTTTGTTTAACATTTAAATGAAACAGAATAAGGAACATTTTCAGTGACTTTATGGGATGTTTGTTTGTACCAGGTGGGCTGGTTTGAGTATTTTCTAAAACTGAAACTGTTTTGATGATGAGTCTGTGCCAATAGTCTGAGATTAACCTGAGATTATTGTTAATCTCAGCCTATTGGCAGTGGATCCCATTGTGGTCTTCAGCTGTTGAAGGGTATTCACCTCGAGGTTTAATGTTTTGTCCAAATCCTGTTTGGAAAAATGACTTCAGGTCCAAAATGCTTGTTTGTGTTCATGCAAGCTTCATGAACATGGGCAGGAACGAGGGAAAGGAAGCTCAAGGAGTAAAAAAACATTCAAATGTTAAATGTGGGGATGTGGTAGCTCAGTGGTTAAGGTGTTGGACTACTGATCAGAAGGTCATGAGTTCGACTCCCAGGTCCACCAAGCTGCCACTGATGGGCCTCAAGAGCAAGGCCCTTAACCCTCAATTACTTGTTGTGTAAATTGAAATAAAAAAATTAAGTCACTCTGGATGAAGGTGTCTGGTAAATATCAGAAATGTAAATGCTGTAATTTGCCCTTCCGGTTTGTTAGTCTTTATTTGTCTTCTATTCATGTTGGTGCTAGCTGTATTCACATGACCGAATCTTCGACAAGTGGGATGAATAATTATTTTATATCCTTTAGTAGATTACAAAGATTATTTCCGTCAGTGATTTATGTGCTGCACATAAACTGATTTACAAGCTACAGCTTTCTGTCTCTTATCAATAGGAAACAGCTCAAAATTGTTCCTTTAAGTTTGTAATACAACTGAAAACACTGTGCAACGTCGAACAACAGATGGAGGCTAACCGGCGTACATGGTACATGAAAAGGTGTGTGTAAAGGGGATTATTAAACAACTCTACAGCCTGAAATCCATCTGTGTAGCGCCACCTGTTCTGTCAAAGGGATGAGAGAGAAAGAGAAAGAGAAAGAGAGACAGAAAGAGGGAGAGTGAGAAAAAGAGAGAGGGGGAGAGAAAGAGAGAGGGGAGAGAGAAAGCGAGAGAGAGACAGAGAAAGGGAGACAGAAAGAGAGAAAGAGAGGGAGAGAAAGAGAGATAAAGAGAGCGAGAGAGGGAGAAAGAGAAAGAAAGAGATAAGGAGAGAGAGAGAGAGAGAGAGAGAGAGAGAGAGAGAGCACTAATAGCAGCGTAACTATTTTAAAGCACTTTCCTGATCAGATTTGCATTTAGCAGAGCTAATGAATGGGTATTCAGTTAACAGCTATGACAAATATTGTCTTTATGTCACTACTTTACTGTACTCATTTTTATGTAATAAACCACTTGTGTGAATGTTGTTAGAAAATCACTCAGCATTTTGCCAAGTGTTTTATTCCTCTAATACCACAGCGGTTTACCAACACAAACAAATTGTTATATATTACAGGAAGGCATTTTATACTTTTTAACCAGTTTACAGTCACGTTTTATGTCGTGAAACATGGTCTGGATTCACTGGAGCTTTTTTCAAAATGTACATTTACGGCATTTGGCAGATGCTTTTATCCAGATCAACTTAAATTTATCTGATTTTTATGTACACAACAGGGCAGTTGAGGTATAAGGGCCTTGCTCAAGGGCCCAGCAGTGGCTCCAAGCTAAATGTATAGTGTTATTTATGTCTGTACTTTTGAGAGTCACAAACAGTCGGAACCAAATTCCTTGGGTGTGTCAACACACTTGGCCAATAAATCTGATTCTGATTCTGATTGTGATGATTCTGATGTTAGGATTTGAACTCACAACCTTATTCAAAGTGCTATATTCTGATGATGTGATTGGAAGACGGCTGTGACTGGAAATCTGTAGGAATAAAAAAAAAAAAAAAACAGGATGAAGTGATAAAGTGATAAAGGTTCCAAGTCATTCCCTCGCCTCTTTCTGCCCTGATCCCTGTCCTGAATATTTTCCCATGAAAACATCACCTCTGTCTCTTCCAAACAGCAAAATGAACATATGAACAAGAGGTAAATATAAAAGTACATTTTAAATCTGAGAGTCTGCCATAAGTTGGTGTTTAGGAGTTATTACTATGGAAAAGTTACCACGTTAAAAGACGGTAATTTAACGCCTTGCTGAAAATCATTCCACATCGTCTGATAATGAGGTTAGATGCTGAGAAATCACCATGAGATCCAAAAGGCGGTTTAAAAACGATATGGAAAGGCATCGACGACTCCATTGAACTTTTATATCATTATAGCAGAATTAGTACAAAAAATAATGTTAGATGATATGTAGGGCATCAGCTGTACTGTACGTGTTTTCCAATAACTACACAGGAACTGTCTCTTCTACACCTCTGTATGAAACGTGTAATATATATGTTAGATATTTGCATTATTGTATTATCTCACTTTAATTCCACGAGATTCATATCACCCGCCTACTCCTGCCTGCATGAGAGTAAACAAAAATGGCACTGTCTGCAAAATATATTCCAAGACATGGCTTATCTTTTACAGATTTTCTCACTGACTTCATGTGGATGCACGGTGGTTTCAGTATTATTGGTATGAGTACGGTGGTATTAGTTGGGTATCAATAAAAAGGTTTAACTTGGTATTTAAATTCCTAATGTCCTCATTTTCAGCCCTTTAATAATACGAGACATAATCATACATTTATCCTAATAAATCCCTATTCATTTCTACTCTCAACAGCTCAACAACACTCTGAAAAACTTGTTCCTTTAGGCAAAAGACTGCTCATTTCTTGCAAACCTAGTTCATTTGGATAAGTGTTCGCTTTTAAAGGCAAACTCGTATGGAAATATTTACACGACAGGGAAATCCTATCAATCCTGTAAGACAGCAGAGCATAATTTATATTCTAGTTGATCTATTTTATGTTAAAGGAGCAAAACCATATTTAGGTAACTTATAGACTTCCTCACCTTTACATTACATTCCTACAAACCAGATGGACCGGATATCCATCCTGCCACATCTCTCAGGATTAACAACAGAGGAATGAATATCTTGTAGCGTGTGCAGAGTTTAGAAAAATATCAGACTTAATACATATTTAACAGACAATCCGTCTTTCAGAAAGCTTGTCAGATGATTTGAAGCGGAATGGTGTCTGGGGGGTCTGGATGATCCACAGGATCGCACCAGTGTCGTGCTTCAATGCCACTTATGTACACTTTATATTTACAAAAAATACGTGTGGGTGGAGAGAATGTTAATGCGCAAGTGTGGGTGAGGTCCAAGCAGACTACACATATACAAGGAAAGGCTTTGTGTTGCCAGGTAACTGTACTCTGGAAGTGATGATGTTACATGTCAGTGTGGCCACATCTCAATCCAGCACAACTAGTTCACCTCGAGACCAAGTGACACTCACACACTCCAACACATCTGCTCACACACTCACTTAAAAACATTCAGGAAATACAACACCATTGACCGATTGACAATTCTCACTCACACACACACATAGAGCAGCTCAAGAAGCTTTTTAACCTGTCCTTAGTGTTACATACTTCTCCTGGAGTGGCATGCCGTCTGGTCCATTGTGTCACAGACGACTTGCTTTCCTCGACACGTAAGCGCTCAGATATCATCCCATGTTGTTTCTCGGTGTGTCCTTGGACAAACTTTGGCATCTGGAGTGAGACTTGAGTGCCTTGTCACACAAGTACGCTTCCAGTTCAAGGGCAGCCAGGCAGAATAAAGCGAGCGGATAGGGCAGAGATTGGTGAGTGACGGTGTAAACCGACACCCATCGGTTACGCAAGCACAAAGCCCGGGCCATGCTGGCGATCCTGTGAACAAAGGCTCTGCTATGTGATCGTCAGTCTGCTGATGAATTATCAACTTGATGAGGAGCAGGCAAAACCAAGCTTTATAGAATTCCTCAGGCAGAACTGCATTGTTGGGTGGGAAAATATTTTGGTGTAGAATTATAAAGAGCTCACTGACAGTTCTGTGACTGTAATATATTGAGCCCTCAATTCAGTCAAAGCAGACAAAAATACTTGACTTATTTATAACACAGAGTTCGCACATCATGACCATGTGACCAAGTCGAGTCATTTTTTTAGGATAAGAAATGTTGCAAGAAATTTGACATCATTCACCACAATTTTTGTACAAAATGCTGGAAATGTATCCAGAGCGACTTACATTTTATCTCATCTTTCATATAACTAAGGGTTAAAAGGGCCTTGCTTTGTTATGGAGTCCATCAGTGGCAGCTTGGGGGACCTGGGATTCAAACTCACAACCTTCTTAACACCTTAACCACTAAGCTACCACAATCTTATTAGTCTTGATTGTCAAACTAACATGTGATAGCTATTCCAATAAAGGCAAATACTATCTCTTAAAAAACATCCAATCCAATTTGTGTGTCCAGTTGGCATCAGTGAGCCCTGTGTTCCCATGACCCTGTTGTTCAGAGGGATGTCCTCTGCATAAATACCAGTTTATATCCCAGGTCTTGACACCTGCCATTGTATGAGACATATATAAAATTATTACTGATGTTGATTTGTTTTTTTGAGACATTGAAGCCGCTATAGTTCACTGTCTGTGGAAATATACATGGTTTCCCAGTAAATGAGTAACTTGAGACAGGAAGTAATGGAGCAATTTGAACTAATCCTGTAATCCAACACTAATATGATTTATTTTTTTTTAGATTAAAAAAAAATTCAACTTTCTACTCAAGATAATCAGATGTGCTATTTTAGGGAAGCAATGACACAATGTAGAGTCTCTTTGTGAGTGAATGTGTCCTAATATATTCCTGTGGACACATACACAGAGCTCTGTGTTGTAAAAAAAAAAAACAGTAGACAGAGGAGTGTTGTAGTCTGACGCGCCTCAGCAAACTCGATTGTGCCAAAAGAACTTTGAGCTAAAACAATCAATTAGATACATAAACACCAAACCAGCTCATACACAGCTACTTCTCCGATGAGCACACATGCTTTCTGTCAGCAGGGACCTTAAAAGTATTAAAGTATTAGAACAAGAAATATTAGTGAAGTAAATCTCCACCCTGCTGATGTCATGTAAATTGTCATATGACAAATTTCCTGGTATGTGTAAACAAAAGATATTGACATTTGATGACGTGTTTGTCCTTTGACCTGCTTTAGACCAGAAGAATGAAAGGAAATATAAACCAAACAAAAACCTGTAAACGAACCTCTGATATTTACTGCAAAGAAAACATTTGCATACTCGACAGTTCACAAAACCTAAAGTATAAGAGCGTAGAAGAAGATAAATTACAGAAAGTGTGAAACGGTGAACCCACTGAAATCCCAGGAGATTCAAACTGACAATATATCGAGTGGATGAATGGATGGACAATGGGTTAATGAGCGGACAGATGAATCAGAATCAGGTTTATTGGCCAAGTGTGTTGACACACACACACACAAGGAGTTTGGTTCCAGATGTTTGTGAAGTACAGACATAAATAACCCTATACTATACTATAATGAACGGACGGATTGATAGATAAATGGATGGATGAATAAATGGATGGATGAATGGAATGAACTTCCCCTAGAGTTCCGGACAGCTGAGTCACTTGGCTATTTTCGAGCGGCGGTTGAAGACCTACTTATTCAGGAAACACTTCAACTAGCACTTCTTTCCTTATCTTTTGCATTAAAAAAAAAACCTTTGACACTTTTTCATTGTAACTTTGAACAATTGTTTTAAACTCATGGTATCTTAAGTATGTAACCTAGTGAGCCAGCATTAATGTATTCAATGTTAGAGATTTAATCACTTATGTGCGTCGCTCTGGATAAGGGCATCTGCAGAATGCTGTAAATGTAAATGTAAATGAACGTATGGGTGGATGGATAAATAGATGGATGGATGGATGGAGGGAGGGATAACATGTATGTACAGTATGAATGATGTATAAACGGATGTATGAATAGGTGGATAAATGGGGATGAATTAGACTGACTGGCTGAACAGAGGAACGTGTGACAGGCTCTCACCTGGTGAAGCGTCTCCGTCCAGCAGATTGTCGTCCTCGGTGGTGTGGAAGTCCATGATGACGCCGGCGCCATCGAGCAGCTCCTCGTCACTGCTGGCGCTGGTGATGCTGTTGTAGCTGTTCCTGCAGTAGCCTCTGTTAAACAGCTGCTCCGACTCCATTTAGATGTATGGCACCCTGAGAACCACAACACACACACACACACACACACACACACACACACCGACAGACAGTTAAGACTTGTTTAAAATTTCATGGCATGTAATTCTAAGAGAAAGGCTTTGTAAAGTAAAACCGGCTCTTACTGAATCAAAGCTGGCTAATTAAGATCCTTCAAATGAAAACACAAAGGCATAATACTGTACACTTAACTACTTCATTTAGTTTTGTCCACACCTGTGAGAGTGAATTGCTGTCATTGTCTTTGTAAGTCACACATCCTCTATTTTATTAATATTGTTAAATATACACATACTGATTGGGGACAAAATAGTAGTCTCTCTCTCTCTCTCTCTCTCTCTCTCTCTCTCTCTCTCTCTCTCTCTCACACACACACACACACACACACTCACATTCTCTCTCTCTCTCTCTCTCTCTCTCTCTCTCTCACACACACACACACTCACATTCTCTCTCTCTCACACACACACACACACACACACACACTCACATTCTCTCTCTCTCTCTCTCTCTCTCTCTCTCACACACACACACACACACACACACAGTCTCTCTCTCTCTCTCTCTCTCTCTCTCTCTCTCTCACACACACACACACACACTCACATTCTCTCTCTCTCACACACAAACTCTCTCTCTCTCTCACACACACACAATCTCTGTCTCTCACTCTCTCTCTCTAACTCTCTCTCTCACACAAAAACTCTCTCTCTCTCTCTCTCTCTCTCTCTCACAAACTTTCTCTCTCTCTGTCTCTCACTCTTTCTCTCACACACAAACTCTCTCTCTCTCACACACACACAAACTTTCTCTCTCTCTCTGTCTCTCACTCTCTCACACACACACACAAACTCTCTCTCTCTCTCTCTCTCTCACACACACACACACAAACTCTCTCTCTCTCACACACACACACACACACACACACACACACACACACACACACACACACACACACACACACACACACACACACACACACAAACTCTCTCTCTCTCTCTCTCTCTCTCTCTCTCTCTCTCTCTCTCTCTCTCTCTCTCTCTCTCAGGATGTTTTTCTGAACTGCCAACACATGTACATGGAATCCTATTTTTCTTATTTTTAAATTTTTAAACCTGCTATTCTGCTCATTTATTTTGGTCACACTTTTTTTTTAGTAAACAAAAAAAGTTCTTCTTAGTGAGCGTGTATCAGGAAATTTACAGTATGTTCAATTAAAATTGTTAAATTGTCAATTTTCAAAAGTTGTAAAGTCACCTGCAATATTGATTATAAGAAATCTAATCTAGACAGCAAGGGAAATCTGTTAGTTAACTGATAATTGGGACTGGATGTAGTGCGTATGTCACATGACCTGCTTTTTCATATCAGCACATAAAAAGTCTCAGTGTTCTAATGGCACAACAATCACCACTTTCTGCTTCTGTTATTCAGGTAAACAGTCATTTCAGAGTAAAGTGTCCATGTGAGACATCCTACGTCTCCTTTCACATGAACACCATGATTGTAATCAAAAGCTACTGTCAAGAGCTTAAAAATACAATGAACCACATTCCCTGAAAAGTTAAAAGAGAGAGATTACAGCGTAATGAATAAAAATGTGCCATCAGCTCAGAACAAAGCTCAAATCTAATAGCAGATCATATTTCAAACTCTTACAAGTAAATTCGATGAGCAGTCAGTATTCATCAAGTCTCTCTGCAGCTGTAATCTCTCATCTTAATGCTCCCCAAGAACAATCAGAAGCCCGACACTTAAGAGAGACGATTCGCCCTTTCTCCCTTTCTCTCTCTCTCTCTCTCTCTCTCTCTCTCTCTCTCTCTCTCTCTCTCTCAGAGATGGACCATGACTCATCATGTGAAGCCTTACAGTCACAAGCCTTAGCTGGAACGAGTTCAATTAGAATAACAGGAATAATTCTACCATGTGCCATGAGCTTTCCTGCAGATCTTGTGATCAGAATCAAAAAAGCCAAAATTTTCCTACAGTTTATGAAAAAAGATGACTAAAATTTTAATAGCAGTTCAAAAAAATGTCAATACAATTCAACTGATTCATTTGTTCTTCGCTGGTTCATTCATTGATCCATTCACTGATTCATTCACGGATTCATTGATTCATTAATTCATTCATTCACTGATTCATTCACTGATTCATTCATTCATTAACTGATTCATTCATTAATTCATTCACTGATACATTGATTCATTCACTGATTAATTAATTAATTAATTAATTCACTGATTCATTGATTCATTCATTAATTCATTCACTGATTCATTGAATCATTCACTGATTCATTCGTCATCAGTAAGTGTGTCCTGGTCAGAGTTGCTATAACCATTAGTGTCATTAATGAATAATAATGAGCGATTCAGCTTGAGTTCACTCCCCTCACTACAGTTCAAATGATTAAATAATTAAATGTACATTTATTTAATTCAATTCAAGCTCTCTGGTACACAAGGTAAGGTGTAACAAGAATGACGACGGACCTGTACCACTTTCACAGAAGAGAACAATTTACCAGCCAATTCTGATGCATTTTAATTTTTAACTCAATGCAAACTGTGATCTCTTTATTACATATTTACAAACTGTATGATTCTGTACAATTTTGAAGAATATTATGTTTCTTGTCTAGCTTTTTTTTTTTTTTTGTACTTTTTTTGCCATTATTTTTAATATATAAGCAATTAAACATTTGTTTTTAATTCAATTATTAACATTATATATATTAATTATTCCTACATTTTATGTACTAGGCACATGAGCTTGGTGGGTTTTTGGATGTTCAATCCCTGTCACCACCATGTGTGTGGAGTTTCCATGTTCTCCCAGTGCTTCAGGGGTTTCCTCGGAGTTCTCTGGTTTCCTCCCTCAGTCTAAACACATGCACTGACTGACCTCCCTACGTTGTCTGTAGCGCAAGATTATGACCTTGTCCCCCACCTTGTGTCCTGATAGACTCAGTTTAATAAATTCAGTTTAAAACTAAAATACAAATTTTGCCTATTCATGCTACTATATTTTTATTTATAACAGTTTTCTTTTTTTTCTATGCAACCCTACACACACCTACGAACATTTTATATGTTGCTCACCAGTAGTCGTGAACACAAATCAAGTTTTAGTATTAAAAATAAGTCAAGAAACATAAAATCCCATCTACTGCTCATTTCCGCAATAAACAGCGTTGTAAATGTCGTCTACTGGAATTATGAATTTGAATTGCAAATCCAACCACAAGAAAGAGCCCAGCGTCGTTCTGTGTGTCGTTTCAGAGCAAACGAATCCTGCAGCTGAATTACACACATAACACACTTTACAGCTGTTAACTCATTGAACTTTATTTTTGTCTATTACACATGATTACACACAACTATTACACACAACATTTGTTGTGTTCATGTTCAGCACTGAATGTTTGTGTCATGTCTCACTCCATAGTGGTTTTAAATATAAAGCTTGTAATGAAAGTAGACACTCAGGGATTTAAGACTGTTGTTTTTTTTTAATATTTATTTTTATCGAGCCCACTGAGAGCAATATATTTATTGAAATAAATCGAAACATTAACATGCTATCAAACCCTGCATCTAATATTAATTCTAAGCAAATAAAATAAATAAATAAAATAAATAAATAAATTTGAGCTCAGCTGAACACACAGTGAGCGATGATCACGTCACCATGACAACCCAGGAGCGAGCGAAGAGGCGAGCGTGTGTAAATGGATTAGACTAGAAAGGCGGCTAATAAAACAAGGCACCATAACACACCGCCCGATCGAGCTACTTTCTTCTCCGTGCTGCAAGAAGGCTATCGCCTTTCACCCGCTTTCATGTAGGTGTGTTGTTAGTCGACACAAAGGAACTAGTTTTGGAAACACACGGCTGGATTTTGACTGAAATATGAGAACGGAGTCAACCTTTTCATGCGCTATTTATTCATGCAGTTTCTGCTGGTGAGACAGATAGTGTTGCAAAACATCAGCTGGAAACATGGCCCACTTCTCTGCCCTGATGTCATGGAGGTAGAACCTGAGTCAGAGATGAATCAGCACGTTCAAAAGCACCTGAAATACTGAAATCCACATCACTGGCACGTCTAATCATCAAGCAGAACAAACACCAGTGTAAGCACAGATTTAGCAGAGATACTGTGAGTGTAATAATGCACAAATGTTACGTGTCATAGGATAAGAACACACTCTACACGCTGCACGAGAACACACTCTACGCTGCACAACAAAAACTGACTGCATACATGTCTTAGGTATCCATTTTCAACTGATTACAACATTCAGCATTATAAAATGATATAACAAAACAAACAATACACATTTGAATGTCACTTTAATTGGGTGTTTGAGGTTGCCAGATCTCAACCAAATCTGCCCAATTACTACATCTATACCAAAAGACCGGAAAGTAGACATGTTCACTACACACTGCATCCGCAGATCCAACAGCACTGTGGATGACCTGTGCACATGCCCCTCGCACACACATGCCCAGATTTATATTCTGTTTACATTCATCCGATTTTAGTCAGGAGCACAACAGTAGTAGATCAGCAGTGCAGCAATTTGAACTCACAACCTTCTCATCAGTCCTCTAACATTTTACCCACTGAGCTACCACTTTCCCTCACAGCTCTCCGTAGCTCAAATATGTTTTCCAGCTGTGAGCTTCACAACGACCAGGCTATGGAACTGAGAACCTATCAAATGATTTGATACACTGTGTTGTCTTTATGTTTAAAATCTCATCTAAAACACTTCAGCTGAAATCTGGAACACTCAAACAACACACTCACACGGGCAAAGCTATTTTGTAAACTTGCTTGAAGTCTTTTTTAATCTCTGACCCTGACAGGAAAAACTACAGATTTACAAAACCAAACGTTTATATAGTAAGTCATATTCAGATGGAGTCTAAAATTGAGGGCAGATACAGAAAGACCCGTAAAAGCAGTTTCAGGATGGTGGAGGATTTTTTCCAATTATGTTATATTGTAATTATCCTCCTAATATTTGTGCCGCTTGTCAAAGCTTTCCTCTGTATGCACAAGATTCAGACATGTTTTGTGTCTCTGTAATTATCCACCTATTGTGTTCACATTATCAGCAGGTTGCCAAAGACAAACTTCTCCTCCTGCAGAGAAACAGCCACTGTTCCTTCTAGTACACATCCTTTTTTTTTCCAACTACTGTTTATGCGCACCATTGATCGCTTTTAAACACCAAGAACAACGCTGAGTATCATGGCTGAATAAATGAAAGGCTAATTCATGCTTTGACTACAGAAGTCAATTATATCTAATAAATATTACAATTGAAACACAAATGCAGCCCAGGCCCAGTGTTGTGTATTTCTGAGCTGTAAAAGTGTCTCGTGCGTACAGAGACACACATCTCGATACTCGTGTAAACCCACACATGAATCACAGATGTTCTTGTTTATTTCAGGTGTAACAGCCATTACTGGCCCAATATGCTTAAGACGAATGATGCATCAAAGAAGGTCACATAAGAAATTCTGTTAATCACATCCTGTAAATCTGAAATAGCAGAAACACTGAAAAAGAATCAGTCATCTTTTATGTAAGTGTGTATCACAGGAGGAAATTTGGCTCCTGAATGAATGATAAATTAGAAGAAGAAGAAAAAAAATGCATGAGACCAACAAACAGACAAACAACAGTCCTGAAATCTGATGACAATCCAGAGTAATTATTCTACATGGATGCTAACATGAAAATATGTCTGATCAAATCAAGAGAAAGTTAGATATTCAAAGAAAATTGACAAATGTGCTAGAAAATACAGAGTTAAGAGGTTCATGAATCTAAAATCTCGGGTTGCTATAACATCGTATAAGACACCCGGTATGTCCGTCGAGTTGCTGAAAGATTTCTGTAGCAATTTTGACAGATTTGCTTGGAATAATCTCTATATTTTATAATAATCTATATATAATCTTGGAATAATCTCTATATGAAGTCTCTGAGAAGGTTGTCTTCGTGCTCATCACATGAAGAAACTCTACATGCAGTACAAACAAATCATTTAATACAAACTGACTTATGGCCGTGTGTTTCGGGAAAACCCACAAAGCTTCACTTTTAAATGCTGTCTGTTTGTTTTGTGTCGATATTTGTGTTCGGCTTTAAAATCAATTCCAATGCAGGGTTTCGGTTTGGTTTCTGAAGAAGAAGGTGACAGAAAAGACAGCTGGAGTTTCTTATGTACTGTATACATATATATATATATAATACCTTAGTTAAGGCTGCAAAAATGAATTGTGACACAAAGAAATTGTCATTTGAAATATGGCTGTATTTATTTCTAAGATATGATAAACCTGTAGCACATCTAGTTCATAATATTCAACTTTTCAATACATTGCTTTGCATTGTTTATGATTCAGAAATGAGAATCAAATTGAATCGAATCATGAACCGTCAGTAATATGAATCGAATCGAATCATCACACATTTATAGTTATTTGTAGTATTTACAGGAGGCAAAACATTCTTTCCAGAAGAAGGTAGGTACACGTACAGTCTGTAAATCATTACACAAGTAAACACATCCCCTTCACCTGTCCGTGTGAAACTAATCCAGCCTCGGGTTACTGAAAGGCGCCATATTGAATCACAGATCACGTGACCACATGACAGCCCAGACAGCACGATGAAGCTTGTGATGTTTATCATTTTTATATAATGTGCGCGCGGTGATCAGGTAAAACACACCTTAGCTCAGTTGGGGTTCAATGCGCAGCTCAAATATCTATCAAACCAATGCACAATATGGCGTGTCCATGTATATACTGCGGAGTAAATGTGTAAAACTCGCTCTGTAACGTTATTACACACTTGTGTGAGCTCGTGGCCTGACAGTAACACATCAACACTCTGTAGACTCACCTGGCTGTTTGTGTTCAAACCCTGGACAATGTTTACTAATTTATATATAATCACTGCTATTAGCTACATGCATCAGACTGACAGGTGATCAAAATAAGCCAAGAGTGACACACACACACACACACACACACTTCCAAAATCGATGTGCAATAGAAACAAGAGCATTTGTTTACCTCGGCAAAGTCTCTAGATCAATCATACTTTCAGCAGCAGACCAACAACCTCCTTTGAAATTCTATCTGACATTTTTATTCCTTATTTTATGATGATGCTCATATGATTCTTTTTTTCCCCCCCCTTTAGTCCGGTTGCTGTCAGTGACGCAACTTCCGGTGTGTTTTAACCTCTCCGCTTCCTCCTGTTGAAACGTGCAGAGCTTCTTACAGACGCTGATATGCATCGTTTGTGTGACATGATGGAGAATAAAACAATTCAGTTTTCAATAATGTTTGTTTCTGTGTGTGTTTGTTTTTAACAATTTCTCATTGTCTCTGAGCAGCTTTACAGAAGTATGGAAACAGAAGAGAGAGGAAAAAAAGAATAAATATTTAATAATAATAATAATAATAATAATAATAATAATAATAATAATAATAATAATAATAATAATTAGAAGAAAAAATAAGTAGAAAAAAGGAGGATAAAAATGTATATTCATATAAAAGTATATTCACTTATATACAAGTGAATATATACATTATTAAAGTTTAAAATTTATTTAAAAAAATAAACATAAAATTTAAAATACTATATATATATATATATATATATATATATATATATATATATATATATATATATATATATATATATATAAAATCCCTAATGAGCAAGCTGGAGGCGATGGTGGCGGCAAGGTGTTACTGGGTGTTACGCTCTGTTGATGGTCATCTTTCTGGATCAGCCTGGTGTTCCTATCCCTATCCCTAATGAGCAATGAAAAAAACTCCCTGAGATGATAAGAGGAAGAAACATTGAGAGAAACCAGGCTCAGAAGGGAACCTTATCCTCATTTGGGTGACAATAAATAAAGTAAATGTAAATAATGTCCTTACTATGACAGTTTATAATAGTGCAACCGAGAGCTCCTGAGGAACTAATGGGTCATCGCAAACTCTGAGTTCAGCACAGACCTGATTGCTGATAAAGACCAGACCATACAGCTGACTGATGCAACATTGGTTCCAAAGAAGGCATGAGAGTCTCCGTGCAGCTTCATTCACAACAATCCCTTGAGATACTGGCTGACCATGCAGATAAATCCATGCAGGGTGACCACCGGGTGACGAGACTCCAACCAGCACCTACATTTGTACACTATTTTCTAGGAAAATAATCAACCACGTAAATCAGGGTTATAGTAACTCTTTTAATTCGCCACACCGGCAAGTGCCGAGGTAATAACTCCTCTTACACTGTCGCTTTTCATTTTAATTTATTTATAATAATAATAATCATCATAAGCATTTCTGACCAATCAGCACATGTAATTCAACAAGGCTATGTTAAATCATTAGCATACGTTATACAGTACAGACCAAACGTTTGGACACACCTTCTCATTCAAAGAGTTTTCTTTATTTTCATGACTATGAAAATTGTAGATTCACACTGAAGGCATCAAAACTATGAATTAACACATGTGGAATTATATACGTACATAACAAAAAAGTGTGAAACAACTGAAAATATGTCATATTCTAGGTTCTTCAAAGTAGCCACCTTTTGCTGTGATTACTGCTTTGCACACTCTTGGCATTCTCTTGATGAGCTTCAAGAGGTCGTCACCTGAAATGGTCTTCCAACAGTCTTGAAGGAGTTCCCAGAGATGCTTAGCACTTGTTGGCCCTTTTGCCTTCACTCTGCGGTCCAGCTCACCCCAAACCATCTCGATTGGGTTCAGGTCCGGTGACTGTGGAGGCCAGGTCATCTGGCGCAGCACCCCATCACTCTCCTTCATGGTCAAATAGCCCTTACACAGCCTGGAGGTGTGTTTGGGGAAATTTTTTTTCACACTTTTTTGTTATGTACGTATATAATTCCACATGTGTTAATTCATAGTTTTGATGCCTTCAGTGTGAGTCTACAATTTTCATAGTCATGAAAATAATGAAAACTCTTTGAATACTGTACTGTATGTTATATCATTAACATTTAATCTTTGTTGTAGACACACTAGTCTGTGCAAATGTTTGATATCTAGAGCGAAAGCTCTGTTGAGAAACACAGATTATTTGGAAGTCCCACACGAACAGGAAACATAAAGAAGAAACATAACAGAAGTCTTTAGCACAGTGAAAAGTGTATCAGGAGTCAGATTGTACTGTATGATCAAGTAAATCTGTATGTTAGTTCATTTATTATTGTGACTATTTATTATTATAGTCTTGTACTTTCTATAGATTTCTGATATTAAACAACACGAGGAGCTGTGAGTTAAATCGACATAATTTTTCAGTTCATGTCATGATTTTGAGTCTCATTCAGTCCAAACTACAGTAGAACTCTTTCTCCCTCCTGTGCTTCTGCACTGGCATGTCCCTTCTAGTGTCCTTAAGTCTATCCATGTCAATCTCTACCATAGCCACGCCCACATCTGTCCCCCCACAGTCTGCCATGACCACGCCCCACGGGTCTACAGCTATCGTGTGGCCATACGACGAGCGCTTCTCATGATGAGCTCCAACCTGAGCAGCGGCCAGGACGTAACACTGAGTCTCAATGGCTCTGGCCCGAAGAAGGACCTGAAAGGAGATCCATAGAATCAGAATAACAACTGAGCTTTGTGTACTAGCATGTTATTATTAAAATGTATTAGAATTGTTATTGTGGCAGAGTGCATGACAGGACTTGACATGACAACACAGTAAAACTAATGTTTACATTATCTTTATATTTACACTGTATTGTCAATGTCCAGAATACAAGCTTCAAATCAGGTCTGACAACATTTGGATAATCATTTGAATAAACGTCTGCAATTATTATTAACACAAAGATTAAATGGAAATCACATGTGTTCCAAGGAATATTGGGAGAAAATATTATATTCAGAATATTAATATCATTTTCCAATTAGTATTATTAAATTATTGATTCATATTAAATATTGTGTAATATTATAAATTATTATTATTATTATTATTATTATTATTATTATTATTATTATTATTATTATTATTGTTATTATTATTGTTATTATTATTATTATTATATAAAATCTAAAATGCCTCCAAACACACTTCATTAATCTTAAATAGAAAATATATTTTTAAATGAAAAAGAAAGAAAGAAAAATGAAAAAAGAGAAACAAATGCAATAAAACTTTTAATTATTCTTAAATTCTGTCAGTATTCTAAACTCACTCTGGATTTATAGAAATGATTAAGTTCTCCTTCCAGTTCAAGCAAAAATGTATTAACAGACAGAAGAGTTTTGGAAAAAACAACATAAAGCGTGTTAGTATAGTGTGTGAGGCTTCCCTTTAAGCAGATTAACTGGTCCAAGACAGACCAATAAAATTCTCCCACAGCTTAACAGAGCAAGCAGGATTTTTCCTTTGTTTTTCACCAGTTGGATCCTGTAAGATCTCACCTCCCAGTGTGCGGTGCCTGTTGCCACGGTAAAAGCTGATGGATAAGTGAGGATCTCCGCCCCGCTCCTCTGAAGAGCCGAGGACATCTCTGGGAAGCGCAGGTCATAACAGATCCCCAGTCCCACCTGTACAGCCGTTCAACAGACTTCTTTAAATAAAATAAAATAAAAAAACACTATAAACTAAGAGTCATGAAGAAAGTTGCGTACCTTTCCAACAGGGGTCTGAACAGGTGGCACTAAGCTGGTCCCAGGAATGGTGAAGGCGCTCTCTTTTAGTGACACACCTTTACCTGTCAACTCCACATCAAACAGGTGACTTTTTCTGTACACGGACACAATTTCACCTGTGGAAAAATCACACCAAGATCGGACACAGTGTTCATTAACATTAACTGACAGAAGTGGCAAAATGACTCTATAAAGGTAAATCACAGATTTATATGAATTCTCTCATTCAAACACGTTATCTTTTTAATAGTAACAACAAATTCACAGGGACGCGTACAGCGGATGTTCCGCGTATACAGATTCAAAAACGTGAGTCACCGTAGTGTATATGGAAGGAGCCTCCAGTGCCAGTGCTTTCTAACAGAAGCAGGTAAAGTAAAGAAAAAATCCTTTAAGATTTCTGACATAGGATTTTTTTTTATTATGGAGGGTTTTGTGTTTCAGCAGGCGTCGAGTGTTTTATTACATGTCGTGCAAGTAACGATGCTATAATGAATTCAAGTTTGTTACTAAGGTAAAGGTTTATTCAGGTTTTTTCTAAATCAGTGTAAAGTCATAATATTTACCATGTTTGTCCTTTATCTATAGACGTTTAGGTGCGGTGTGATACCTTGGCCATTAATGATGACATGGCTGTTGTAGATGCGTCTGTCATTCTTCCAGTTTTGCCCTCTTTCATGGAAACCTCCCAGAGACAGCCACACGTTCAGCTTCCTTACACAGACAGAGGCAGTAAGTCTTACATCTACATCATAAAAATTATTGTACCTTCCGTACATCTATTAAACTTGCTGCAATAGTTTTAGTTTGAGCCAAGTCTGCACTTTAACATAAAATCTATATAAGACACATTGCCAGCTTCTTTTGACTAAAGGACCTTTAATATAAACACATGCTTTGTGTTTTTTTTTTCATGAAACATTTAATAAAGCTGTTGTCTCTCTATGCCATTAAAACATTGCCCTTTTTGGGATGTGCCTTCCAAACGATTCCTAGAAACTGTAAATATGTAGCTACTCATGTTCTACTTAAGTGTAGTATGTAGTAAGTGTAGTTGAAACACACCTCAACTACTGCACAGGTACTGCTTACACTACAAGCTGTAATAATAATTCTTTAAATACTTCATTATTCATTCATTCATTCATTTTCTACCGCTTATCCGAACTACCTCGAGTCGCGGGGAGCCTGTGCCTATCTCAGGCGTCATTGGGCATCAAGGCAGGATACACCCTGGACAGAGTGCCAACCCATCGCAGGGCACACACACACACACACTCTTATTCACTCACACACTACGGAAAATTTTCCAGAGATGCAATTAACCTACTGTGCATGTCTTTTGACCGGGGAGGAAACCGGAGTACCCGGAGGAAACCCCCGAGGCACGGGGAGAGCATGCAAACTCCACACACACAAGGCGGAGGCGGGAATCGAACCCCCAACCCTGGAGGTGTGAGGCGAACGCGCTAACCACTAAGCCACCGTGACCCCCCGAATACTTCATTACCAAAAAAGGAAATATTTAGCATGATTCAGACACCTGGCTAATTGGGAATATCTGCTGATGATGTCACCCTGCAGGCTTTCAGACAGCTGCAGCGTCTCTTCTCGACTGGACCCGAGGTAATCAAAGCCCTCAGGGAGAAAGATCATGCTCGCGCCACCCTCCTTGGCCTGCATGATTAAACGCTCGCATGTAGTCAAGTTTGCCTCCTTGTCTGGGGTGGACGTCATCTGACACACAGCTGCCACAGGATGTGATGAGTTCATTCTGGAAATAATGTGAAGAGTGAGACACACTAAAATCGATATCTGGTTCACGGCTGATGAACACAACCCATATGGTTTACATTCGATCAGATCGAAGCGTACGAGCATTTTAGTTATTAGTAAATGAAACACAAAGACATGAATGAATCTAGCATCCACAATTCCAACCAGGAATTAATATTTTGTTCCAACTTTCTTTCTTTTTTTATTTTTTATTTTTTATGTACCTGAATATGGAGCTTTAGTAGAATATGGACGCAGTTTTTAGTGTTGAAGACCAATAACATACACAGGATTTAAACTGTTAAATAGAACAGATATAATAGGCACAGTGGGGAAATGTGTGAGACCAAATACTTACTAAAACCATCATTTTAGTGTCCATGGTAAAAGTGGTAATAAATAAATAAATAAATTTTACTCACTGCAGAAAAATAAAAAACTCTATTGTTTGTAGCATTCTATTCAAATGAGATGTAGTTACAGTGACAAATATTGTTAATGATATGATGAAATGTATTGCTCTATTGCCACCTAATGGATTATTTATTTATCTATCTATCTATCTATCTATCTATCTATCTATCTATCTATCTATCTATCTATCTATCTATCTATCTATTTATTTATTTAGAATCCAGAAAAAAAATAGAGAATCAAAATTTATAAGCCCCGATCTAATATTTATAGAGCATTATAGTGCGACATTGAACGACTCGCATACATTTTTGTTAAAAAAGGAGCTACTACTGTAGAGCAAGACACGCTATAGAGGGCGGGGCTTACGGTTTACAGGTAGCATCTGATTGGACGATTTGATCCATCGCTATAATCCTTGTTTGTTTTGGTGTAAACAATAGCTACAATTAATACGAAATATTAGAGAACAAATTATACGTCATGTCAGGTTAAAAGTTGATTAAAAAGAGTGTTAAAGTCGGCAGTGTGTTGTGTTATAGTACCTGTGATGACTTATGACTGTCTGTAACCTCCAGAATAAATGGTGCTGTTTCCACAGAGTCTGAGAGAAAACCATGGGACTCCTGTTTAAACCACGATGTTGTTTCTTCTCGTACTTTGTACTTCCTTCTTCTCCACGTTAATCAGTCACTACACAGCAAATATGCACTAAAGTCCCAACTTGACCCTGATGAACCAGACAGTCATTTGATTCTCTCTTCAGTCATATTATTATACAATACACTTAATTTAAAATATTGCTGGTGTCGCATTAAACGCCCTGCGGATACCGTTTTTTTTTTTTTTTTTTTTTTTAAACAGGCGTTCGGTCTGGACAGCTCTGTGAAGGCGATGTAGGGGTCCTGACGTCTACAGCATTTCATTTCAACATGGCGGCGAACAGCGGTAGCGGCACGGGGAGTAAAAGCGGTGGAGGAAAGCAGTCTGGTCCTTCTGCCGAGCAAGTATGTTTCAGTCGGGCTCCGTGTATAACACACCGGATTATTTAATCTTCGTTTACGATTAGAAGATGTGTGTAAGGCTTTTATCTCAGGTTATTGCCGTCCACAATAAGCTAGCTTGCTATCACCTAGGGGCGTGTGTGTGTGTGTGTGTGTGTGTGTGTGTGTGTGTGTGTGTGTGTGTGTGTGTGTGTGTGTGTGTGTGTGTGTCTGTCTGTCTGTCTGTCTGTCTGTCTCTCTGTGTGTGTGTGTGTGTCTGCGCGCGCGCGCGTGTGTGTCTGCGCGCGCGCGCGTGTGTGTGTGTCTGTGTGTGTTTGTGACAGTCAGTCAATAAATGGTTTCACAGCAAACAGCTCCTTTTTTGGTTTATAGTGCACTACATAGGGAGTGTAAACTGTTCCCTTTATATATAGTGCACTAGGGAAGGGGACACTGGGATTAATTTACACTGGAGAGAGATACTGTTCCTGAATCTGGTCCTTAGACTGTAAGGTGTGACAATGTAGAGGTTTATAGCATTACAGTATATCGTAAGAAGAGTCCATGTTTAGTGTACGAGCTTAAATGCAAAGAAACTACAGTGTGAATCAGGAATGCCCTGGGAGGGCAGATCCTGGCTGCTATTTCTGCCACAAGTGTGGTCTGATTCATGACCTCTGGGTGGTGACCAATCAGGACATTTTACATTTCCAGCATTTCGCAGACACCCTTATATCCAGAGTGACTTACACTATCTCATTTTTATACAACTAAGCAATTGAGGGTTAAGTGGCAGCTTGTTGGACCTGGGGTTTGAACTCACAACCTTTCGATTGGTAGCCCAACACCTTAAACATTAGGCTGGTTCATTAGGAGTTCTAAAAATAAAAAAACACATTTACAGAAATTCAAATGTAGATTTATATTTAGATTCCCAATGAACAATCCAGAGGAGACAATGGCAAAAAAACACCAACTCCCTGAGATCAGAAATATTGAAAGGCATCACACTCAAAAGATCAGACAGCCTGAGTGTCACCAGATAGCAGGATTATAAATCATTACTCTCCCACAATAGTGTATATAAAACATCAGACTGTGTTGTTTATTATGAGCATCATAGTCTTCATGATTATTCCCACAGACAGTGATTAACACTTCAAGCTGCCACTTGCTGTACTGTGAATTCCACAGAAGTAATAATACCGTTTATCCTTGTCATACAACTAGCAGCTCACCTTTGAACAGCCCTTTAGGTAGACATCTACAGTAGCCAGTTAATATCATCCACCGATCCATATCTAATCTCACACTGGACATGATACACAATCAGATTGAGGGCACATTAAATGTTGTCAGTCAATAGTGCAGGTTTTTCCTCAGGACCCTACAATGTAAGCTCTGTTGTGGTTTTTACTTGTATTTAAATTCCATGTGATTATTTTTTTTTCTTTGATCTCCTCCTGAGTGAAAATGACAGATGCAGATAGATGAGTGACAGCTGTGTAGTTGTTTGAACTCCTGGTTATCATCTGACATCCTGGAAGCCACACCCATATCTGATATTGGGAATATTTTACCTGGCTCTTAAGTTTTCTCAGGGACATTAGACAAGGCGTGTGTAAAACTTTTATCAGTACTGTATGATCCATTGTTACAGTCTAGAGTCTTAATACAGATACTAAGTATTAGATTGGTGCATCTTTAGATTTATTGGTAAAGTGTCAGTTACCTTTTGTTAGTCTTGTAGGTATTAGAGGTGTGTGTGTGTGTGTGTGTGCGTAGGTCGTGGCAACGTTCCAGAGGATGCGGCAGGAGCAGCGCAGCATGGCCTCAAAAGCTGCTGAACTGGAGATGGAGAGCAATGAACACAGGTTTTCTTTTTACCTTTTCACTTCACCTGCTGTTTTTATCATCAAGCGTATAATGCGATCAAACACTTTCACTTTTCCATTGCACTAGACAACAGGGGTGAAACTACCTCAGATAAAATCTGTTGGGCTTGAAATCCTGGTTTTATCTGACTACGACTGAATATATTCAAAGGAGGTCATGAAATGATTCAAGTGTGATTGCAGAATCTGATTTTAATTAAATTCTTTATTCAAATAATTTTGCTCTAAACGTTTGAACACACCAGATCGAACATTTATTTTAGATATTTTTAAATAGTTATGTTTGACATTTTTTTATTGTAATTTGTTTTATTTAATTTCTACATAGTTTGAACAATCTAGAAATTTTCTCATTCTGATATTTCTCTTTCGTTAGCCTCGTCATCGACACGCTGAAGGAAGTCGACCCATCTCGGAAGTGCTATCGTTTAGTCGGGGGTGTTTTGGTGGAGAGGACTGTAAAGGAAGTGCTGCCTGCGCTGGAGAACAATAAAGAACAGGTGGATGACACACTGAGAGCCAGATGCTGTCTGTAGTAGCTGATTTATGTGTTCTGCCTATGAGAATTATTAGTGGATAGGTACTGTCTTAAGAGTCTAAATGCAGTGTCTACATAAACCATGACTACAGTGATACAGGTCAGTGAATGTTTTTGTAAACTGGATGTAAACAGGGCCACGGTGGATAAGTTTAGTAAACATCTGGCTGTAAACAGGGCCACGGTGGGTGAGTTTTGTAAACATCTGGATGTAAACAGGGCCACGGTGGATGAGTTAAGCAAATATCTGGATGTAAACAGGGCCACGGTGGGTGAGTTTAGTAAATATCTGGATGTAAACAGGGCCACAGTGGGTGAGTTTAGTAAACATCTGGATTTAAACAGGGCCACGGTGGGTGAGTTTAGTAAACATCTGGATTTAAACAGGGCCACAGTGGGTGAGTTTAGTAAACATCTGGATGTAAACAGGGCACAGTGGGTGAGTTTAGTAAATATCTGGATGTAAACAGGGCCACGGTGGGTGAGTTTAGTAAACATGGCATCCAGTTGTTTATACTCGACCAGGTGTACACAGGGTCATTCACAGTACAGTTTTTAAACTGACCTTTTCCCTTCCCTTCCTTTCTGACAGATATCAAAGTTAGTCATGTCACTCAACACACAGATGCAGACGAAAGGGCGGGAGCTGACTGAGTATCGGGAACGTTACAACATCCGCCTGGTGGGCGAAGACGACAAACAGGGCAAAGGAAATGCGGCTCAGGGCAAAGAAAGCGAAGAAGGAGGATCTAAAAGCGGAGCTGGAGTTCTTGTTTCTTAGTCAGTTTAGCTTTTCACATAAACCTATAATTTAATTGTGTAAGGTTTGAGAGCCTGAATATTGTGAAGATGACAAATTTACAAGTGAATTTTGTATATTCATAATATTGAGACGGTCTCTAAACTTTTCCTCTGAACAATGAACAGCACAGCTGATGGAGAATATTCTTACAGTTATACAGCAGAGACAGTAACTTTACATTTATGGGTTTATTTGTGAGTGTAGCCGTGACCATTAATCCCTAATCTCTCCTCGCCCCAGGATTTTGAACCTTAACATAGAGTGCTTCAATTAACAAAAAAGTTTCCTCACCACTTTTTGCTTTGAAATCGGAACACAGCTCTTCCTGTCAACTTTGAATATATATATTTTTTTTTATGTTTGTCTTGTTTGTTTTGGTTAATGAATTAAAATGCAAACTTGAATAACTTTCTCTGGCCGTGTATATTTTTATTTTCCACAAGTTTGTCGAGGCAAGCGGGTTTTTATTGCCGTTCCTTGTGTACGTTGGAATAAAGTGGTGTTTTTCCAGGAGCATGGTGCAACACACCATAAGTGCAAAGACACAACAGTACCAGAGGTGTGCAGAACACAGACTGTAAATTATTTTGTAAGAGTAGCAACAATATTGGTGGCAAAAATAGTCTCAGATAGAGTGTCGATCAATAATGTAGATTTATGTTTAATGTAGTACTCTTTCAGTGTTTTTTTTTTTGTGTGGGAATCTGAGTTCAGACTCTTGATGTAAATTAAGGAAAACATCAGTATCCAGTATGACATGTAGTGCCACGTCTCTAATACACTACTGCGTCATGTTAATACGCATTAGATCCTTTTAGACTTTTCTCAAAGTTTGCCTTGGATGTGCTGAGAGGAATTTCTGTTCTGTTTAAAAGAGTAGACTAACAAGTTACAATCTCGGAATTATTTTGCCAACAATTTACTCTTATGCCATTCAAGTAATGTTTATTCATGAATATCAGAATCAGAATGAGATTTATTGCCAGGTATGTTTTCACATGTGAGGAATTTGTTTTAGTGACAGAAGCTTCACAGTGTAACAGAATGACATATACAATATAGACACATTGTATGTATAAATGTGAAATGTGCAATTGAAATATACAAATATAGGCAATTTGTATGTACAAATGTGAAAATGTGCAATTGAAGTATACAATATATACAATTTGTATAACAGTGCAAGTGTGAAATGGCAATTGAAATATACATAGTACAAATGTGCAAGTGTTAAATATCGGGGTCCTCCTTAATCAATAGTAATAACCTATTTTTCACACACACACACACACACACACACACACACACACACACACACACACACACACACACACACATATATATATTATTCCAGGACACAAACTAAGCATACAGTTAAGTGCTAATGGCTCAGTGGCTTTCTGAGGCCCTGGCAATCATCATCAATATTTCAATTAAAAGTATTGAATCAATAAACTAGTACTGCTCTAATACCAACTGATGATATGTTGGCACCCTACAAGGGTCAGGGAGGATCTGGAGTTTATCCTGGGAATGTGATATGGCAATACAAACACATGATACACTTGTTCATCGTAGGGCTTTGTGGGGACAAATTCACATTTGGGAAAAATTTAACAATGCCAATTTGCCTAGCAGAATTTGTTATTTGGTGGGAGGAAACCAAAAAACCCAGAGGAAGCAGAAGAACATTTTGCACAGAGCTCTTTGAACTGTATTTTGCAACAAAACATCAGTTTATTAAATTGGTGATTGTGTCGAATCCATACCTGACCCAGTATTTCCCAGGTCAGTACGCAACTTATAGGCATGATTATTCCAGTAAAAACACTTTAGACTGAGATTTGGCTGAATAAGCTAATTAGCGCAATACACAGAACATCTCAGATATAAAAATAATTGGAGGTGGGCTTCGAGGCTCAGTGGTTAGCATGCATGTTCTCCCCATGTTTTGAGGGCTTCCTTCATGTACTCCAGTTTCCTCCCTCTGTCCAAAGATGTGTGATAGGCCTATTGGCATTTCTAAATTGTCCATGATATATGAATGTGTATTATGTGCCCTGTGATAGACTTCCAAAAATTAAAAACTTCGACGAGGATGGGATTCGAACCCACGCGTGCAGAGCACAATGGATTAGCAGTCCATCGCCTTAACCACTCGGCCACCTCGTCTGTACACCTATATATGGTATACATTTCTTTTTTAAACGTTTGGTAATATACAATACTATAGTATATATTATGAATATATATACTGTGAATATGTATACTAGTCTATTTAATTCCCTTTTAAAAGATAAGTCTGAAAAGTGTAAGATATCACGCTATTTTCATATATCTGTGATCATTTGTGATTTGAGACGCAGCCATGGCTTGTCTTGTTTTTTAAACCTAACAATACTATCTAATATTTTAGAACATATTTAACGTCCTATGATTTCATTCACTGGCTCGACGACCATTTGGTGGCTTTAAAAATCAGCGTTTTCTATAAATAATAAGCATGACGTCATAACCCTGCGACATGGCACGAAGGACGGCGCTGTAACCATGGAAGACGAAGCTCGTAATGTTTACCGAAAAACCAAACGTGCTCGTTATTTACATCCGACAGGCTTATATTACTCCATTGGTAATGTTTGTGTGATGTTAGGAAACTGGTGTAATTCAGTAAATGATGGATCTTTGTGTAAAACCAGGTGTTGAGGTGGGTTTAGGGTTGGTGTTGAGGTGGGTTTAGGGTTGGTGTTTAGGTGGGTTTAGGGTTGGTGTTGAGGTGGGTTTAGGGTTGGTGTTGAGGTGGGTTTAGGGGGGTGATGAGGTGGGTTTAGGGTTGTTGTTGAGGTGGGTTTAGGGAGGTGTTGAGGTGGGTTTAGGGGGGTGTTGAGGTGGGTTTAGGGGGGTGATGAGGTGGGTTTAGGGAGGTGTTGAGGTGGGTTTAGGGTTGGTGTTGAGGTGGGTTTAGGGAGGTGTTGAGGTGGGTTTAGGGTTGGTGTTGAGGTGGGTTTAGGGAGGTGTTGAGGTGGGTTTAGGCTGGTGTTGAGGTGGGTTTAGGGAGGTGTTGAGGTGGGTTTAGGGAGGTGTTGAGGTGGGTTTAGGGTTGGTGTTGAGGTGGGTTTAGGGAGGTGTTGAGGTGGGTTTAGGCTGGTGTTGAGGTGGGTTTAGGGTTGGTGTTGAGGTGTGTTTAGGGTTGGTCTTGAGGTGGGTTTAGGGTTGGTCTTGAGGTGGGTTTAGGGAGGTGTTGAGGTGGGTTTAGGCTGGTGTTGAGGTGGGTTTAGGCTGGTGTTGAGGTGGGTTTAGGGTTGGTCTTGAGGTGGGTTTAGGCTGGTGTTGAGGTGGGTTTAGGGTTGGTGTTGAGGTGTGTTTAGGGTTGGTGTTGAGGTGGGTTTAGGGTTGGTGTTGAGGTGGGTTTAGGGTTGGTGTTGAGGTGGGTTTAGGCTGGTGTTGAGGTGGGTTTAGGGTTGGTGTTGAGGTGGGTTTAGGCTGGTGTTGAGGTGGGTTTAGGGTTGGTGTTGAGGTGTGTTTAGGGTTGGTGTTGAGGTGGGTTTAGGGTTGGTGTTGAGGTGGGTTTAGGGAGGTGTTGAGGTGGGTTTAGGGTTGGTGTTGAGGTGGGTTTAGGGAGCTCTGGATGGCTAATGGTTGACTGATTTAGTGCAGAAGTAAAGTAGGAGAGATACACACCCCGTTAGCACCAAAAAGAGTTTACTTCATGCATATTCTCTAGAAAACGACAAAGTTTTGGGAATGTATTTCTTCAAAAAATGCTCAGTGTTTAAAGTGGTGCTGAGTGCCCTGCTTATTGTAGCCCTGCTGCAGCTCATCTATCTGTCGTTCCTGTCGAAACTGCATGGCAAACAGCAGCGCTACAAGTATTCTGAGCTGTTCGGCTCCAAGAGGAACACGCAAAACAATGAGAAGAACTCTAAACGGGAACGCCTGAGATACTCCTTATCCAGTGGAGGCATCTTCGACAGCAGTGGTCAGTACCGTGTGTACAAAAACCTCATCAAGAGTGACTTCTCCACTAACCAGAAGCTGGGTGCAGATCCAAGATCCCATCACCTCGCTTTGGTGACACACACAACCATCAACAACCTTCATCATTTGGATTCTTTGCTTGAACGCTGGCAGAATCCGCTCTCTGTGGCTATTTTTGCTCATGGACAAGATGTCAAGTTTGCAACAGCCCTTGTCTACGCCCTCAGTCTCTTCTGTCCACGTGTCCAAGCCTTGGTGGATTTCCACCTGGTATGCCACTCGGAGGAGATGGCCAGCTTCCCGGAGCAAGACAGAGAGCACTTTGCTGGACTTGAGGAACAAGGATGTCCTGGTGTCTTTGCAAAGCTTGAATCCCACCGGGACAAATACAAGAACTATGCTATGGGAAGAAACATCTCCTACCCCAACAACCTTCTCCGCAATGTGGCCCGGACAGGCACAGAGGCTGCCTACATCCTTGTCCTCGACATTGACATGGTACCCAGCGCAGACCTGCATCATCAGTTTGTGATGATGCTGATGAAACGTGAGCGGGCCCCGGATGAAGTTCTGGTCTTGCCTGCTTTTGAAATAAGGCACACACGCAAGATGCCTGCTACAAAATCGGAGCTTGCACAGCTGTACCTGGTTGGTGAGGTGAGGCCCTTCTATGAGGAACTGTGCCCACGATGCCAGGCACCCACTAACTACTCCCGTTGGATTAACCTTGTTAGCAAGAGCTCCGGGCCTCTGGAGGTGGCATATACGCAGAACTGGGTGGACCCTTGGGAACCCTTTTACATCGGGCCCAAATCAGTGCCACTATATGATGAGAACTTCAGACAGTACGGCTTCAACCGTATCAGTCAGGTGAGTCCTATAATCATTTAGCAATACAGAAGTAGATTGTGCATTATAAAACATATGGTGAATAACATTATGCCAGATGTTTGAGCACCAGATTTATACCACACCATTTCTTCTGGAAATAAAGATTCTATTTCTTTACACTGTAATGAACATTGTACCTTATGACTGGAGAAAAGACATTATTTATAATTGCACTATTTACACTCTCTGGTGTCACCCAAATAAGGCTCAGGTTCCCTTCTGAATCTGGTTCCTCTCAAGGTTTCTTTCTCATACCATCTAAAGGAGTTTTCCTTGCCATAGTTGCCTCAGGCTTGCTCATTAGGGATAAATAGGGAGAAACGCAAATACATGTACATAAATATTTTATGCTCTGTAAAGCTGTAAAATGCTATACAAATCGGCTCCATTGCATAAACCGCTTTACAGTCTACTTGAAGTAATACTTAAGATTTTTTTTTAGTAAATTCTCAAACTACTACGTCTGCAACATGACTGACTACATCAAACAGAAAATAAGACATTTGTTCTGTAGTAAGAAAACCCAGTTTAAACTCCCACACTATGTTTAAGGACTAAATTATCTAATACCAGAGGAACAATAGTGTATATATGTGATATTTCTGTACAATCAGACAAAGACCGAGGTACTTCTGTGCAACTAATGTTAGTAACAGAACTCTCTCTCTCTCTCTCTCTCTCTCTCTCTCTCACCTTCTCTGTTGTTCCTGTTCTCGCGCAGGCATGTGAGCTTCATGTAGCAGGGTTCAGATTCTCTGTGGTGAGTAACGCCTTTGTGGTGCATCAGGGCTTTAAGATTCAGGGCGACTTTCACAGCCGCAAGGACGAGGAGAACCGCAGAAACCGCCTGCTCTTCCGAAGCTTCAAGGAAGGTCTGAAAAACAAATACCCCAACTCCCCTCGCCACTGCTGAGGCCTGGATCTCCAGAGAAACACCCAGGCCTCATTAGTGAAGCTTTATGCTACAACTGAAAATGGGTTATGAATGCTACACCCTGGTGCTGAGTATTATATAAAATATCAACTAGAAAATGACTCTTTGTTACAGATTCTGATGTTGATGTCATGGCACACAATTCGGACTCGATCACTAACAGTAAACTAATAGTGTGAGACAATCCAGGTGTAAAAATCATGACATGTTTCTGGTTATTTAATGTATTGTTTTGTGGTTAACTTGCCACTACACTGAACGGAAGAACAGGGTCTCTATCGATGTAACAGTGGACTCCAATGAGACTCCAAGAAAATGAAATGATTTCATGTGATTTTACGATTTTTTCCATGCGAAAGCTCTCTGTCTGCGTAAATAAGCCTGGGCTATGAAGAGCAACATGAAAAGCTCCTTTAAAATGTGTTTTTACTGTGGAGAAAATGTTCACCTTTCTTAAGCTGGTACAGTTTAGCTTTGTTTTATTACCCACTTCAACTGGAATTGACGAATTTAAATCCATGAATGATCAGCGTCACCACTTTACAATGTGATTACTGATGATAAACAATAAACCGGGTTATAATCCATCTGTAGTTCAGGAAAGAGGTGAAATCAGAACAAAGAGAAATACAGTAGAAGTGTTATAGAGTGTGAGGATTTACTGTACTGAACCTGCACAGTACTGAGACGGTCAATCGGCTTCTCTTTACATTCATCCCAAAGCTAAACCAGTGTCTTGGGACTATTGCTGTAAGTAAACTAACACTGACCAACTAAATGCTGTTAGTAAGTGTGTGCTTTATACAAAATGGCTGTGTGAAGATTGTAAAACATCTAGAGTTCTTTACAGACGAGAGACTGAGAGAAAATGACTCCACTTCTGATTATTGTGTGTTGTTGGTGTGATTCGTTGTAACATAAGTAACGTTAATGGTATGTAAGATATTAAAACCCAGTATTTTATCATTAAGTCTCAGAAAACAAAGATTTAAAAGTAGTTAAATTAATTAATATCGAAATACGAGCTATTACTTCTGAGTAAGAAGAAAAGTGATGATTGTTGCAATTATTTCCCTTTAGACTTTTCCTAGCAGTTTTATTGCTATTCTTTTTTTATGAACTTGTGTTTGAGAACATGTACTTCAGACTAAAACATGTGATTGTACGTTTTTGCTTAACTTATATATTTTTATTATTATTTCTGTCGAACTCACATCACCACTGTATATCAGTGTTATCCACTACGACTGGACCCAGACCTTGACGGCAGATGCACGACACCACTGTATTAACAGCGGGGAGAAATGTATAGTAGCTGATGTGTGGTGATTTCTCTCCCGGAGTGTTTGTCACTGTGCTTTTGTTTCCATTTGTAGCACTACTGAAAGTATTTTTAAATGATTTCCTTTATGTTCTTTGATGCGGTAAATTATATATGACACTACTGTGTTTGTCAGTATTTGAGTAATGCTTGAATTATACTTAACTACAGGATGTTTTATTATACACTACGGAATGAATAAATGTGTGCGATTATCAGTTCATGTGCATCTGTGCAATATTACCATAATATAACTATAATCTGAATTGGTAGGCAGTAAGAGGACCAACAGGGGCAGTGGCGTGACATGGACTAGACGAGAAGATACTCTGGATATTCTAGGATCTTTGTTTAGCTTGGAGTCCGTACATTCCTGTAAATTTCCCATGCTTGTCATTTATTAATATCAGTCAAGTCATCTATCTATCTATCTATCTATCTATCTATCTATCTATCTATCTATCTATCTATCTATCTATCTATCTATCTATCTATCTATCTATCTATCTATCTATCTATCTATCTATCTATCTATCTATCTATCTATCTATCTATCTATCTATCTATCTATCTATCTGCTTGTTGTCAAATGAGTATCAAAAAAGACGACCCATGTATTTAATCACTCGAAGTGCACACTAGTGGCATCTGGTGGTGAAAATGAGGAATTTGCAGAAATTAGAGATTTTTTTTTTTACTACATTTACAGCAGCATTTGGCAGATGCCCTTATCCAGAGCGGCGTACATAAGTGATTAAATCTCTAACATTGAATACATTAATGCTGGCTCACTAGGTTACATACTTAAGATACCATGAGTTTAAAACAATTGTTCAAAGTTACAGTGAAAAAGTGTCAAAGGTTGTGTATGTGGGTTTTTTTTTAAATGTAAAAGATAAGGAAAGAAGTGCTAGTTGTTTCCTGAATAAGTAGGTCTTCAAACGCCGCTTGAAAATAGCCAAACTAAACTAAAATGTTTGCAAAAAGAATATAGAAAACTGGTAAGTCTACACTTCTACAATTTCTTCATAGGTAGCCTATTTAGTAACACAGATAACATTAACATTAAACTAAGGTCTAGTTTCATCTATCGATCTATCTGATGTATAAAATATATAAACTTCTACTCCACCTGAGTTCTCTGGTTACCTGAATACAGTTGTATTAATACAATATTAGCCATACAATCCCATGACCCACTGGTCTAATAATGAGAGGCTGGGTTTACAGTCTTAACCTGACTGTATGACCTCTTGACTCACGTGTACTGTTGCTCTTAAACAAATAGCACCAGACACCAGTGACACAGATCCCATTATCGGCTCCTGCTGGCTGAGGAATCTGACTGACAGCTAGATGATGTGCCAGTGGAATGCTGACAGATACAGGACACCATGTGTTAACAACTGCATTATCTTTAATTACTTGAAATACAGTTGAAGGTGTTACATGAACAGTAAGTAACTACCAATGCAGAGAGAACTACCGATGAATGAAATGCTGTTCTTCAATAAAATTGTTGTGACCTGTTGTGATCTCAGTATGAAGGAAAATTGGAAAATAATCCTCAGTCTAGCAACAGTAACTTCACTTTGTGTCTGGCCTACTGTTGATAATGTTCCTATCAGGGCATGTGCCATTGTTACCTTGGTTTTTGTTAAAGAGGGCTATTCTTGATCTTCTAACAAAAAAGAGACAATATTCCCAAATCCTTTAAAATTTCCTCAACTCTTAGAGAGGGAGTTTTCTGTCCTCCCATAAACGCAGTATTACAATGCTGCTTGTGTCCGTCAACGCGGTACAGTGTTGTTGTGGTATAAGTGTGTCAGAAGCAGCAGTGGTGTGAGATTTTTTAATAGTTCGTTGTCACTTTTGGGTTAAGAAACAATCCATAAACCAAAAATATCCAACCAGCAGTAATCCAGGCTAGCAGACAAAGATTAAAGATAGTCTATGGAGGTAGGCTTGTTTAATAGAGTGACTAGCAACGCAGCAAACTCCTGTGTGCGTGTCCCTGTTGTGCTGAGAATGATCCTTTGCCCCTAAGGCAATACATATTAATGAACATTGTCTGCTGTCGTTAATAGGGCAGTGAGTGTGGACATTATGTAGCTGTACCTAATAAACTGATCATTTCAAATATCAACCCAATAAATGTCATTGATCATATATCTACTAATAGATGATCAAATATCCAGAACGTGTCACAATATTACAGAATGTAATTATGGCTCAGCTTAGAAGATCGTACAAAATCAGATTGGAGGAGACCTGAGAATCATTTGAAGGCATATGATCGTACTGATAAATGACTGAACAGGTTGGACTGTGCTATGCCATGATGGCTAGACGTGTATGTCTCATGTTTCATTTCATTAGAGATCTGTGGGTCCTGCACAGTAAAGACACAAGACCTCTTGTTCTTTTTAGAAATCTGAAATTCCCATTCATCCTTGTCATAGTCTATCTTGACTTTGCTTTCTTTCTCTCTTCAGCCCCTCCCTTCTCTGAGTATATGACCAGGAGGCATGTTGTGGAGGGATTGATGAAGAGAATTAGGGATGTTGTTGTGAATAACGATCCTTATTAAGCAGGTTTGGTGAGGCAAAGTGGGGTTTATCCTGGCAGCTTTGGGGACCAAGGCTTACTCGGGTCATAGAGCTTTATGACACAAGCAATTAGCAACAGCCTGTCCTTAGAGGATACAGGAGGCAGCCAGCCTTCAGATTAGCAGACCTGAGCTGCAGGGGAGGGGAGCCTTGCCCATGGATGGCGATCTCGGCCAGCTGTGACCTTTTAATCTGGTCTTGGGTCAGATTTATGGCTCAGTAAACTGATCAGTGTTGTTAGGAGGTGGCCCATAATAAAGCACTTTCAAGCAGTTAGATGTAAAGTACTTGTAAACAACAAAGCATGTTCGGTTTATCCACTTCCTTAAATGCTGTGTTATTCTCCAGTAGGGTGAAATGTTCTCAAATAAGAGAGATAAAAAGTAAATCCAGATTTACTATTAAGTGTTTCTGAGAAGCTAATAGCTGAGCTAATTTAAGTTCCAGTGATCCAAAATGACTAAATACCAAGAACCACAAGTGAGATTTTGCCCACTGCCCCAACTGGAGGGTTAATTTATACATATATACAGTATCACTCAGAAGTGAGTACACCCCTCACATTTTTGTAAATATTTTATTATATCTTTTCATATGTAAACCGCTGGCCACAAAAGTGAGTAAACCCCTAAGTGAAAATGTCCAGATTGTGCCCAAAGTGTCAATATTTTGTGTGGCCACCATTATTTTCCAGCACTGCCTTAACCCTCTTGGGCATGGAGTTCACCAGAGCATCACAGGTTGCCACTGGAGTCCTTTTCCACTCCTCCATGACGACATCACGGAGCCGCATCAAGGACCTTGCACTCCTCCACCTTGATACACCACAGATGTTCAATAGGGTTTAGGGTGTGGAGACATGCTTGGCCAGTCCATCACATTTACCCTCAGCTTCTTTAGTAAGGCAGTGGTCATCTTGGAGGTGTGTTTGGGGTCGTTATCATGTTGGAATACTGCCCTGCGGCTCCCTCTCCAAAGGGAGGGGATCAAGCTCTGCTTCAGTATGTCACAGTACATGTTGGCATTCATGGTGAATGAACTGTAGCTCTCCCGTTTCGGCAGCACTCATGCAGCCCCAGACCATGACGCTTCCACCACCATGCTTGACTGTAGGCAAGACACACTTGTCTTTGTACTTATCACCTGGTTGCCACCACACACGATTGACACCATCTGAACCAAATAAGGTTATCTTTGTCTTCAGCAAACTGTTTGTTGGCTTTCTTGTGCATCATCTGTAGAAGAGGCTGCTTCTGGGACGACAGCCATGCAGACCAATTTGATTCAGTATGCAGCATATGGTCTGAGCACTGACAGTCTGACCCCCCACCCCTTCAACCTCTGCAGCAATGCTGGCAGCTTTCATACGTCTATTTCCCAAACACAACCTCTGGATATGAAGCTGGCCATGTTCACTTAACTTCTTTGGTCAAACTTGGATCTTTTTGTCCTGTTAAACCACTGTATGGTATTAGCCACCGTACTGCAGCCCAGTTTCAGGGTTTTGGAATCTTCTTATAGTAGAGAAACAATTCTTTTATACAGATCCTCAGAGTTCTTTGCCATGATGTGTAATGTTGAACTTTCCAGTATGAGGGAGTGAGAGCGATAACACCAAATTTAACACACCTGCTCCCCATTCACACCTGAGACCTTGTAACACTAGATGTAGTCACATGACACCGGGGAGAGAAAATGGCTAATTGGGCCCAATTTGGACATTTTCACTTAGGGGTGTACTCACTTTTGTGTCCAGCGATTTAGACTTTAATGGCTGTGTGTTTAGTTATTTTTGAGGGGACAGCAAATAAACACTGCTATACAAGCTGTACACTTTCTACTTTACATTACACTACTGTACAAGTGTCATTTCTTCAGTGTTGTCAAATGAAAAGATATAAATTATATACTTAATATATATAAATAAGATAAAATATTTACAAAAATGTGAGGGTTGTACTCACTTCTGTGTGCTACTATATATATATATATATATATATATATATATATATATATATATATATATATATATATATATATATATATATATATATATGAGATGCTGCAATACAAATATATATACAAGCAATACATCACATAACACTTCTTTTAGAATTCTTTAGTGAAGCTTTAAATAAAGATACTGCCTATTGCCTACTGTAATGTCACAGAGAACAATTTTTTCTTTCTGTTTCTCTAGCGTTATTTGGGTAGTTAAGGATTCTTAGCTTTCGAAAGAGGTCAATCTTGAAACCCGCTCAGAGACAATAAATAAGGGTTCTAATTAGAACCTTTAAGCATTGCCTAAAGGGAAACCAATGAACTATTGTGTTGTCCTGGATTTAACAATGTCCATTACTTTACATATAAACAAAACTAAATCAGCTTGCATCTCAGCTGTGATGGGGACAGAATGCTCAGAACATCATGATTTCTTATGAATTTGTGAACTCCTGTACCCCGTTATTGACCTTTTCCTACGCCTTCCTACTAATCCCTTTCATTTCACCAAGATAGGGCTTAGTAGCCACAGATGTTATCAGACCTGCTGTGTGTCCTCTAAAGCTGCAGCAGAGACACCTGTATCAATGGGCCAGTAAGACACGTGGCCTTGGACAACCTGCTAAGGTGCTGCCTTTACAGACAGCTCTAATGAGCAATGACACTTTAAATACTATAAAACTGTATTAGTCACTTTAACCCTGGCTCCATGTCCAAAGATTTCCCATAAGTCCAAGCCTTGTTATTTCTTGTTAACATTTCGGCATGTTTACTATAGCAAGGGAGCAATGTTACATAATAATACTTATATACACACTCATAAGCCACTGTAACATGAACATCTGTATAGCTGCTCATGCATGCAATTAACTCACCAGCCATTCATGTGGCAACACTGCAAAGAAATCTCTGAGATACAGGAAAGCGTTCACATAAATCATCAGAAAAATGTGATGTCAGTGACATATTGGTATCAGATGGACTGATTTGGGTAAAATGGGGAAACTGACTATCTCCTAACATTTTTGACACACAGTGGTTAGGTGTAAAACACAAAAACAAACAAATAAAAAAAATTCAGTGAGCAGTGGTTCTGTGGGTGGAAATGCCTTATTGATGAGAAAGCTCAGAGGAGAAGAGCCAGACTGATTTAACCTGGCAGGAAGTTGTCGATGGTAACTCCAATAACACTTATAACCGTGGGGAACAGAAAAGCATCTCAGACCATGACGTGGGATGTGGTAGCACAGTGGTTAATGTGTTGGGCTACTGATCGGAAGGTCATGGGTTTCAACCTCAGGTCCACCAAGCTGCCACTGCTGGGCGCCTGAGCAAGGCCCTTAACCCTCAGTTGCTCAGTTGTAAGTCACCATAAATGCCATAAATGTAAATGTAAGTGGATGTGATACTAAAGCAAAGATGGTGACCCAGGGAAGTGTGGGATCAGAGTTTAAGGTGTCAGACTAATGCTCTGAAGGTTGTGAGATGGAGTCCCAGCACCACCAAGCTTCCACCTCTAGGCCCTTTAACCCTCAACCCTTTAAATGAGATTAATCTAAGTCACTCTGGATAAAAGCATCTGCCAAATGCTTAAAAAATGTAAACGTTCTGCTCCTTTCATATTTCAACAAGTATCTGAGACAAAGTGCAAAACCTTTCCTTTTTCTTCCATCATCAGTGTATTGCATTTTTTGTACTTTTTGTATTGTCTTGTAACTTAATGTCTGCACTGTTTTTTGTCCTGCACTGTCTTTTGTCCTGCACTGTCTTGCTTGTCTTGTCCTGCACTGTTTGCACCAGGTTGCACAGTTGCACTTTATGTGGCTAAGACTACTTACATGTCCTTAGCCCTGTCTTTGTTTTATGTAGCACCTTGATCCTGGAGAAACGTTGTCTCATTTCACTGTGTACTGCAACAGCTATATATGGTTGAAATGACAATAAAAAGCTTCTTGACTTGACTTGACTTGATCAGCTGCTATCAGCTGTGTTAAGTATGAAAAGTACTTCACTCAAGTGTTATCCTTATTCTGCTCACTTCAGCATTGGGCATTTTAGTATTTTCCTGCTCTAACACATCACCCATAAAGCTACATTATCTTTTAAACCTTGGGGGGAAAATTCTAATACAAATCCTGGTTCAGTCTGAAAATTAAAATCAGTGTACTGGAGACTATTGTTCTGTGCTTGGTTGGGAACCTACTGGAAGGATTACACTGAAAGGGCATGTAAACAGGTAGTGATTATGTACTGAAGATATAATAAGAAACTTAATCGTTTTCATTACACAAATAAAGTGTAACCTAATCCGATTAGTGCTATTAATCAACCAAGGATGTGGTATTTGTTTCACGAATCACCAGGTGATGTTTTTCCTTAAGTACACTGTGCAACATCTTTCCATAAACCAGTTATTTGAGGTGCTTTCACCAATTTTTGTGCAACATGTGTAATATCTAATAATCAATAATTCTGATTGGTCAGAAGGCATTTTCTGTAACAGCAGCTCAGAAAGTAATTTCAGCTGCAATGCAAATTTACAACAGCTCTATATAAATGCGCTAATTCTAATACATTTTCGATTCTATAGTAAAAATTCACAGAGCAGAAATCATGCTTTGCTAGTCCCGAGATACCAAAAACAGCCGATCCATTAGCAAAACCGCTCCTGAGTTACTAAAGAATTTTTAAATTGCCATTTAAATAATAAACTCAATTAAGACCAAAAATCACTGCTGCTTGTGCCACTCCATTTTCCTCACATTCATTAATACATCTAATATATTATTAGCTCATATATTATTATATAATATGTTATATATCTGTATTGTGTCAAAAGGTACATTTTCCACAGTCTTGCATATTTTTCAATACAGCATTTTTTCAATGCAAAACTTTTTGAAACCAACTGTCCTTTTATATACAATATACATCAAGGTCCTGTGTGTCTCAATGCTAAACTAATTACACACTATAAGTCATTAAATATACCACACAAATATCCTGTGTCGTGCTAATTCCTGACTACTCTCCTCCTCATCCTCATCCTCCTCCTCCTCCTCTAGTGTCCTTCTCCCAATATTTGTTTCTGCTCAGTTTACTTGTTTACTGTCCCGTCTGTGCAGCCCCCTTCACAGCGGCTCAAGCAGTTTATCTTTTCTTTTCTGCACTGAAACAATAGGAGGGGAAGTGAAACAGTGCTTTAGCAGGTAAATGCCATTGAGTGGAGCTCTGCTGGGGAGGACTGGGGGTATTACAGGCCAAGAGAAGTCCCTCATTCAGGTGCAAACGAGTTTGTGATTACCTATTTGCAGAGTATTACAGCGTGATTGGGTGTTAACATCTTGACGGTGTGTTTGTCAGTGTAAGAGTTTGTAATTGTGTGACTCTCTTGACTCGGGAATAGGAGAAGCCTGGGTGATAAGGAGATAACACTAATTAGTTCTCCTCCCAGTGGCTTGTTAATTGTGGATATCTCAGGCTTGGGTAAAACTACTTCACCCCCACCAGACTTGATTTGCCTGCTGGCAATATTAGCAGCTCATTTTAAAGCATAAAGACCTGAATTTAAGCCTGTTTTATTTAATTATGCCATGTGGGGTTCCATAGAGATTATCTAAAACAGGGTGAGGGGATAGGAACATTTAAAATCTCACTAAATCTTTCAGTTTAGACAATGCAGCATTAGAGATTTACACAAAAGCACTCGGTGCAACATGCAGCAATATAACAGTAACAGTCTGTAACCTGTCATTTTTAAACTGAATAAACACAAATTACATAGACCATAAACAACAAAACTAACTAACCAGTTTTTTTGTAAACTATTTAGTAATATTATTAATTCAAAATTAAAGAAGATTAAGATGTGGTATTATAACATTTACAAAAGAGTAACTTTTTATATAACTATTTTATATATATATTTGCAAATATATTATAAAATATATTATAGTTATGATTTCTGGGAAATCTCTCTATATATATTATATTTAAATGTATATAATATAATATAATACAATACATTTAAAAGCAAAGCTTTGTCTGAATTAATTACATTATAGTGTATTATATTTTATATGTACATATATTTTGTCTGTCTGTTTGTATATAAACGTTAAATCAGAGCAGCTGAACAAAACCCAACCATGAAAGTGATTTCACTCCAGAACACTAGAATTCTCAGCAAAAGTACGTATCCAAAAATCAATAAGTGGTGACTTTTCCACATGCTGCACATAAAATGCGCTTGATTACATCTTATAATGATATCGTTTTTGTGGCTTAAGAGCTGTTAAGCAGATTTAGACTGAAGCGCTCAGAGTGTGTGTATAAGGATAAGTGACGGGGGGGGGGGGAGAGAGAGAGAGAGAGAGAGAGAGAGAGAGAGAGAGAGAGCATGTACGTTGGCATGTACGTTGTTTCTGTATCTCAATGCATTTGATCATTATTGACATATTTATTTGCAAAAGAGTATAATAATAAACATATAATAATATACACTTATATAATAGTAATAATATAAAAATATAAACAAATAAGATCATAAAAAATATATTGATTTGTCCAGAGGACTGTCTAAAAGAAAACATTTCCACTTTTCTGAATGGATGCATATTCATCACTACACAAACTAAGATGTGTGTGTCCGGTGTTAATGAGGTTTATAATCACATGTGCAGGTTTCTGTGGCCATTAAACCATCTCCAGGCTAAAATCTCTTAACACCAGTCTAACCCATGCTAACTCTTTGTATGACTGTGTCCTTTATTTCCATATGGACTCTGGTCTGGTAGCATTGGATTTACTGAACAAGTAGATTAGATTTTTTAGATTAGATTCAACTGTATTGTCATTACACATGTACAAGTACAAGGCAACGGAATGCAGTTTAGGTCTAAACAGAGTGCAATAGTAGCAAGTGCAGGATATACAGTTTATATAGATTTAAATAAGTTAAGTAAGTGGTAATATGGAATGATTTACATTTGTGTGCGTACTATGAACGATATACAGATCTACAGAAGGATATGTGCTATAACAAAATATATGGCTATTACTATAAACAGTAATTTACAGATATGTAAATTCTATGAATATAATATACAAATGAATATACTGTATATGTGCTATGAACATAATATACAGATGTCTATTACTATAAACTAAAATGTACAGAGGGTATGTGCTATAAACAAAATATATTGTTATTACGATAAACCGTAATATACAGGAGGATATGTACTATGGTCATAATATAATATATTACTGTTATTATAAACAGAAATTAGGTGTGTATATACAATGGTAAGGCAATGGTGAGCAGCAATGCAAAAAGGAGAGCAAGTGTGCAAATGAGCATGATTGTCCATTAGTGCAATAACGAATTGTGGGGTGTGATTGAGCAAATGTACAAATGATCAGAAGTTTTAGTTTAGACTATATATTTAGACCATATAGTTTAGACTGTATATTAGAGCTTAATACATTACAGGACCAGTTCTAACAACTTCAGTTACAAATTTCATGTGTGCATAACCAGAAAACAGACCTGACTAAAATCAGCATCCGTCTACAGTGTACAGAGTGTATACTTGTTTGTTTAACTGTGTACCTGAATGTACGGATATTTGGGTTAAAGATTAGTTTAGGTACTAAACAAATTAGTTTATTGGTGTCTATATTGTTAGAACACATGAATTCACAAAATATTTAATTATTTTTTTAAACTTTTAATTAAGATCATCATACTTACTGTGATGTTAGTTTTAAGTCCTTAGCTCTGTGTTCTACGTATCTCTGTTCTTGTTCTCTATAGCACCATGGTCCTGGAGAAACGTTGTCTGATTTCACTATGTACTGCGTCAGCTGTATGTGGTTGAAATCACAACAAATGCTTCTTTACTTGACAAAGCTTCAAATTCTGTGCATGTTTTTTCCAACACTCAGCTATTTTTACAAATATTATTATTTAAAATGTATTTTGAAAAGAATAAAAATATTTTTTTCTAATTCAACAAAAATAAGCCTTGTTGGCACATTACAGCTCCAGCATCTCCAGTTCTCCTGAGCTCGGGTTACTGAATTTTCTCCAGGTTCTTCTCCTCATCTCAAGTAAATATGCCTCTATTTGACTCATATTCATATGCCTGGATTTGTTCCTCTCAATTGCCACTAGGTGTGAAGGTGTGCATGGATGGTGCCCTGAATTGGACTGGCATCTCACCCAGGATGTATTCCTGCAGTGTTTCTCTGATAGGCTTTGGAACTACTATATCTCTGAATAAAGGGGGCATTGATGCTGAATAAATGAATGAACAAACAAATTTAATGGATGGATGGAAGGATGGATGAAGATGTGTACCAACACTAACCCAATTATCACTACAAATGTGTCTGTCAAGCTGCCACTGTTGGATCCTTAACACTCCACTGATCACTCTTCTTTTTACAAAGTGGCAGTGAATCAAAGTGTCAATCAAACTACAAACCAGAATAGAAACAAACTTATTTATTTATCTATTTTTTCTTACCACATTATTTTCATTTTCATATGTCATCTACTTTTGTTTTGGTAGCAAAGCTGTTAAGTTTGCAACTTCATATTTTCATCAATTCTATATATCCTAATCTTTAGAATTATAACATACACACAGTTCAGTGCAGTCTGTTATTTGGCACACTGTATTATGTTTGTTTACATGAAAGTGCGGACACAATTTCCACTCTGATTCTGAATCACTATCTTGTTGCCAGTAGATCTTAATAAAAGCAAACAGAGCAGATCCCACACACTGCATCCCGAACCAAACACAAATAGACTAAGCCATATGCTAAAATATAAGACTACAGGTGATCAGACACAACAGGTGGTGTATAAACAGTCACTTTGACATACTATTCAGTGTGTTAGTGTGCGCTTTGGGACGCAGCCATGTTGTCCCCACAGTGAGTGCACAGACGGGTTTTATCCTGTTTCAGGGTGGCTAAGGATATGGTGTACCTTAAAGTGTTCATGGTAATCTGAGCAGTATTAAACAGGCAGGTGAAGGAGGAATCTGGACCACTTTAAACAACACGTATCTCAAAGCAGCAGCTCCTGATTTAAACAATGCAGTTAAAAAGCAAAGTACAATTAAAGGCGACCGATGGTTGGACTAGTACGCAAAGGATTACGTGTATACAGAATATACATCGTAACAAATCAATGATCTATTCAGGATTGTTTCTCTAAATTGCAAAAAAAAAAAAAAAAAAAAAACAAGCAAAAAAAACAAAAAACAAATTTAACTAAAAAAAAATCTATTTCTTTCATAATGGAATAAATATCCTGTGTTGTCTCTGTGTTACCTTTGCATAATACTGGGATTTTCCTCACTTCGGTAAAAAACATCGTTTACAACTCATCTTAAATAAATTGAAAGTAAATATAAATTCTGAACCATACTTTACATGTGGAGGAAGGCCCAGTGTCTGTCCTCCTGTCAGTGACTTTGCATTTGTCTAACAGGTTCAAGACTTTACACAAGCTGTTAAGCTAACAAACAATTCGCACACAGATTCAATACAAATTGCCCCATTCTCTGTTTCACAGCCAACAACAAACCATCACACTGAACACCGCAAGAGCCTTACGGAACCTCTGTACTTTCTGAAGGGCCACAGAAATGAACTGCTTCTTATCTGAAAGTTAGACAAAAATGTTTGGAACAGTGTGGAATACAATTTGGGACTTTAATTTGAATTTATTAATTTATAGAATTTTTTTAGGGATTCTAGATGACTAAGACTCTGAAATAAGCATGTTATTAACACTATTAAATTATTCAAATGTTCTGTATTCCACGGTTTAATGAGCAAGTTGATCAGTCGGTCACCTCAGTGTTCACTGCCCCCTGCTAAGTGGCTAATGACCGAGGCGTTTAATCCTCTCTCTCAAAACAACTCCACATGCTAATAGCGTCCTGACTATAAATGCGCGTGACTTCTGCTCTTTCTCCTTCACCACAAGCTGACACACAGCCTTCCATCTGCTCACCTACATAATAGAGAGCTTTTTTTTTATGTAGTTAACGGAATACGGTTAAAACACTGTATTCTTTTTTTGTTGTTGTTGCATGAACTCGTGCGCTTTTGGACAAGATGCGCAAAAGTCCACTTCATTGAATTATTTTGGTGCTGGAAAGAAGCCCGACATACCAAGAAGACAAGTATGTTTCCTTTGCCGATGTTTACCGCGGATCAGGTGGCTCGTGTTTGTGAGAACTTGGAGGAAACCGGTGACATGGAGCGACTGGGCCGCTTTCTGTGGTCACTCCCGGCGGCCGCCCCTGGTTCAGCAGGCGAGGCGCTGCACCGGCACGAGTCGGTTATGCGCGCGCGGGCACTGGTCGCCTTCCACGGCGGTGATTTCGAGGCGCTTTACCGCATCCTGCAGAGCCACCGGTTCACACGGGAGTCCCACGCTAAACTGCAGGACCTGTGGCTTCACGCGCATTACCGGGAGGCGGAGCGCATGCGCGGCAGGCCACTGGGCCCCGTGGAGAAGTATCGCATACGCAAGAAGTTTCCTCTCCCACGTACAATCTGGGACGGAGAGCAGAAAACACACTGTTTCAAGGTAAACACTACAGAAGTGTTTGTAGTCACGCAATAAAAACCCAGCCTACAGACATTTAGACCAAGATACATGATGTATTTAAACACGTGATTTACTTTAAGATGGATTTGAAGTCCACCCTTTTGTGTAGGAGAAGGTAGAATTGTAAAGACCCATTTCTTTGTTTGTGATGGAAACCAGGAGACATCCACGTCCTTTTCCCAGCTAGAGACCTGCTAAGAGTTTTATACAATGAATGATTATATTACACATTTGGAGATGATACAATTAATCCAGGTAACTAAATCATCTGATGCATCAGCCTTTTATCATCTGATTCAATTTTAATGTGTTCAGGACTTTATGGCTGTGGCTGATGTTATTGTCATTGTTGATGTAGGACAGAGACTCAAAGCTACACTGTTTTTTTTTTTAAATAATGATAATGTAAATTGTCTCATGTCGCAAAACAAATGTTGAGTTTTACTTTGTTATTCCAGTGGAAACAATTTCCACCTTCTCTGTGATCTAATTCTGCTCCCTCTGTGTGTGTGTGTGTGTGTGTGTGTGTCGTTCTCTCTCTCTCTCTCTCTCTCTCTCTCTCTCTCTCTCTCTCTCTCTCTCTCTCTCTCTCTCTCTCTCTCTGTGTGTGTGTGTGTGTGTGTGTGTGTGTGTGTGTCGTTCTCTCTCTCTCTCTCTCTCTCTCTCTCTGTGTGTGTGTGTGTGTGTGTGTGTGTGTCGTTCTCTCTCTCTCTCTCTCTCTCTCTCTGTATGTCGTTCTCTCTCTCTCTCTCTCTCTCTCTCTCTCTCTCTCTCTCTCTGAGTGTGTGTGTCTCTCTCTCTCTTGCCACTGCTACACATACTTTATATAGTAGTTTAAATTACTACAGCTGTAAGTTTTTCTAATAGACACCCTTGCACAGTATATATAGTTATATCAGTTCTGACAGTAAGTAGAATAAAGATAAAGACTTACTTTAGCTCTGTTGCCTGGCTTTAACTTGTCATGACTTGTGATATGTGCGTTCATGCTCATTCTGCTTGAGAGGATGCTAACTTATACAAGCAAATGTACAAAACCTTAAAGGAAATTGTCCCAAATACATCAGGTGACATACATGTAAATGTTTTCTATTACAACATTTTGTGTTGTAGCATTTCAGAGGTTTTTAATCATCCTCGGGTTTCTGCAGATGTAAACAAACTTTTCCCCTAGAAAAGGTTGCATATTCCCCTGGGATCACTGATATTTTCTTCAGCATCAATAACGTTTCACTCCATCAAATGATCGCTCTGTTGAGCTCATAACCATTTCTAAAATGGTACATTCTTAGTCAAAGCAATGTGAATGCCTGTGCTTATTATTCAACAATCGTATTATGCAGAAATGTTAAAAAAGTCAGTGGAAATCCCTGTTAAGCCTCTTGTGCCAAGGACCTCCTGTGGCATTTAAGCTCTTCTGCCCGTGATGATTTTGTCCCTTTAAAATGAGAGTCGTTTCTCTCCACTGGCTTTAGACAATGATAATCCATGTAGGACGAATGCTCAGTGAAATTAACTCGACTGCTGCATTGTAGACACTAAGAGTCTGAGTATGTCCTCTAAACTCTAGCTGGAACAAATGAAGATTTAATGCCTAGTAGATTAGCTTGTAGATTTTAATCAGTAAGTGCAATTTCCCTGTTAATAATGACCAACAAAATGATTACTGCAGTGAGATGAAGGTGAAAGTCACACAAATATGTACAGAAATTGAGATTTTAAGCACATTTCAGGATTAGACCAACCCTTTACCCCACAACAGATACCCCATAACAGTTAATTGCTGTGAGTGGATTTTCTTAAATGTAAGATTAAAGCGCTCTTTCAGAAAGTCTCCCCCTTGTGGTAATCAGTGTTACTGCATGACAGTCACTGTTTCGTCAACTAATTTATCATATCAAGAAACCTAATCACAGTAATAATTTTTATACAAAATAAAAATTCAATGGAGGGAAAAAGAAAATTGAAGTAGACTTTACATTAGTTATTTTAAACAGTTTTAAACAAGATACTGAGACTTTAATTCATTACTCTTTAATTGTGTACTTGCCATATTTAGCCTGCAATCTCCCTGTGCTTATCAGGAAAGGACAAGGAGTTTGCTTAGAGAATGGTACCTACAAGACCCTTATCCGAACCCATCTCGGAAGCGGCACCTGGCCCAGGCTACAGGTCTCACACCTACACAAGTTGGAAACTGGTTCAAGAACAGACGCCAGAGAGACAGAGCAGCATCAGCCAAAAACAGGTATGGATCTTAAACACAACCCAAAGCTCAAGCAGGGTATTTTGATCGTAAATGTCCTACTATGTCTTGATCACAGCTTTGATGGGTTACACATAAGGATTGTAACTAAACATTTTAAAAAAGAAAAAATAAATTCATGACATTTAACTAAGCACTTGTTTTTCTTTCAAGACTACAGCAAGATCCTGCTCTTCTCCCCTCTGGCAGATCTCCTGGATGTCCTTCCACAGATCACAACAGAAGCCCAGAGAACAGCGACTGCAGCTTGGGTTCAGGACCTCGGGACACCAGAGCCTCTACACCTGACATATCAGTCAGCAGTGACAGTGAGTTTGAGCCCTGAGCCTTGGTTTGGACCCATAACTAAAACCAATAAACACACAGACTCCTCTCAGATACTTGCAGAGACCGAGGTGTGGTCACTGAGACTCAATCACTCTGTCTGGAAGATATGGAGTATGAACTGGATACAGTTCATATACATACAGAGAAAATCTGAAGAGCATGTGGACTGGATATGAGACTGTAAAAGGGCTTCGGATGTATATACATGCACTTAAAAGTACACTTAAAGTTTGATTGGTGTTGCCAAAAAAAAACCAACTGGCACAGAGTGAACTGAAAACGTACAGCTGGGATTAGCAGGAAAGTATCAGAAAACTGGTTCAGGCAATGCCAAAACTCTTATTTCTATACTGTATAATGAATAAAAATCTGTTATTTCAGATGGTGAAAATACTGCCTCTGTGGTGTGTATTATTTGTATTCTCCACTTATTATTTATCTTATAAAGTTTGCCAAAGAATTTCATTATCCAAAAAAAAAAAAAGAAAGGAAAAAATTGTCATGACTGTATTTTGACTGTGACATTATTGGCATGGCTTAAAAGGAAAGGGATTCATTCTGTATTTAGATTTAGTTGTGTTTGTTTTCCTTGCGGTCTAGAGCCATCTTGCATACATTTAATAAGTGAGTGTTATGCATACTTTTTGCTAGGTATTTGTGTCACCACAACATGTTTTTTTCCCTTGTAGTAACCAGTGCAGCACAAGAAGCACCAGACTGTACCGTACAAGTTATATATGGTTGAAATGACTTCTTGATTTGACAGGAAGACTACAATCCTTACTGAAAAGGGGAAAAAAAACAATTGGCCTGACTATCTACAAGCTGCTAAAACAGCTGGTCAAGCATGTCAACCATCATTAGTTTCCATCATCTATATTGTGTATCGCTAATAATAAATAGCTGCATCTGACACTACACCCTACTGTTTACTGTGCCGTGGACTGTCTGCTCACGGCCTTTGTAAACGTTTACGCCCTCTCCCTTGTTATGGCACAACTGCTAATCTATTTTGACATAATTTTTAATGCAGTACTATGTAATTAGTAGTGTAGGCGATGTGATTAGACACTGTGGGCCATTTCAAAACCTAGACAGTGAGACGGGTTAAAAAAAAAAGCAAAACTGTCAAATTAACCATGACTCACCTGGAAGCTGCTTCACTTCTCCATCAGCACATTCTACAGAGACTGCTGCTTTAGTCAACCACAGAACTCTCTTATCCACCCTCAGGAGTCTTGGCATTCGCATTAGAATAGTTTGCTTCCTATTTGAAAGGTCGCTCATATCAAGTAACATGGAAGGGATCGTGTCCAGTACTTTGTCCTTTCCTTTTCTCCCTCTCTACTGACACTCTTGGCCAAGTCTACCAATGTCTAGGTCTTCGTCCTCTGCAAATGATCCAAAATGCAACTTTTTTAAACCTGTTTTGACACACGATCCCAAAGCCTCTAGTAATCTTCAAAGGATGGGTGAAGACCTACTTCTTCCTGAAACACTTAAACTAGCTGTCTTATGTATTTTTGTTACAAGTGCTTCATTTCCTGTTCCCCAGTCTTATTTAGGCTGATGGTACCCTAAGTCTGTAACCTAGTGAACCAGTGTTAATGTATTAATTGATAGAGATTTCAAAGTAATTTTGTGCATTGGTCTGGATAAGGGCATCTGCCAAATGCTGTAAATGTAAATGTAAACCCAAAGCTATAATGTATGAGGGAAAAATTGTGTTAATATGCAACAATGACACACACACACACACACACACACACGAACACGAACACGAACACGAACACATCGGTCGTAACTTCCCTATAATTTAAGGACTATATGGGGCAATTTAAAAAAATGTTTTCAATATAGTTTTTAGAGCACTGATACGAGGTGTAGTATTAAAATATAATCAATATTATGGCGTTAACAATGCTACCATGCTAATCAGGATCAACACAATTGTAAACAAGATTTTTCTCACTCAGATCTGAAGCTTAAATTCATGTCACGGCTTCAAAAAATCCCTGTGCATAGTTTTGAAATGTGAAAACATCTTTACTACCGAGAGAGAGAGAGAGAGAGAGAGAGAGAGAGAGAGAGAGAGAGAGAGAGAGAGAGAGAGAGAGAGAGAGAGAGAGAGAGAGCAGGTTGGGTGGAACAACAGTGGGAGTGACTGCTGTCCTGTATTCTGCCCATAGCTCACTGTACAGTTCACTATAGCATCCAGTGTGAGAGTACAACGTTTCAACTAGAAGTTAATCTGCCCTGAGCCGGGGGTAGGATGGACAGCGCGGGCAGGAAGGTGGTCGTCTGTGACAATGGCACCGGGGTAAGGCTTTTTTCTTATAAAGGCTCCCACCTGTTATAAAGCTCATTTGTTGAATCAAACTGTAATTAAATATCCATATAAACGTTCTCAATGTAGTTCAGTCTAATGTTTACATTATAATATACACCAGGTCATTATTTTTATATCTCTACAGCTCATGCATTTGCATGTTTGTTTGTTTTTTATATTTAATTCAAGGATTTTATATTTGTATACAGTCTTTTGCAGGATACTGCAGTATACACAGGGCGTTATTGAGTTCACATTTCTGCTGTGTTTAGACATGTTCAGTGAGGAACTTGTGGTTTAGATTCCCACATGGCCTTAAAAGGTGGTGCAGAAAAAGTGAGCACTGTGATTGGACAAAAAAATCAGGAAGTTCTGTCACATGCGGAAGTTTCATTAATGACAGGTCCCGGTAACTATGGTAACCGGTGGCGTCGGTGGATTTATTTATTTTTTAAAACATAAATTTTAGCCATTTCGATATGTAAGAAGGAAAACTTTACCCAAGTTGGAATTTCTGTACCTGCTAGAATAAGAAAAAAAAAAATCAGCATTGCAGCCAGTCAAATATACAATTGTTTAATCAGTGCAACACTGCTGTCATTTAAAAAATGGGCTATTTTGCTTCGCAAGGAACAAATGTAAATGTTCCTTCAGAGATACAGCAACTCCAAATTAGTACCTGAAATGAGCTCTACATTCCCCATGAACATGCCCGAATAGATCCTATAATCTGATGTACCCTTGAGGGGTTTCTGGCTGTTTGGGAAACAGCAAAGCTATAAGGATTATGCTTATATCTGCAGATATTATTCTGCTGTAATACTTCTGCATGCTAAGCCTCATTTAGTATTTAAGTCCTTTTTATATGACTTGGAAAACAGACGTCCTGCATTTTCTTTGTCCTTGAAGGTTGTGTCTATTTTGTTCCTCTGTATCTTTTTTGAGCAGATGTCCAATCTGTGGACTGAGGAATGTGTGTTGCCCCACAGAGGCAAGTCAGGACACTTCTGACTTATGTCACTATAGCTTATAGAGTGAACAAAAAAGGAAGCCATGTTATGTTGAGGTTCTTATAGACATTTCTCTGAAAATGAGCTACAGGGTAAAATAGTCTGATTTCTCCATACAATGCAGAATGACTATTAGACGTATAGTTTATTTCCCATTGCATGTGATTTTATGTTGCATATTTTGTGATATACATATATATATATATAAAGATGCATGACTTATGGTCTACTTCCTTTATGGCATCTTTGTCAGACCTAACAAACAGTACTTCTGCTTAAAAAGATTTCAGTTCCCTTACCACTACTGAATTAAATGTGTCTATTTTTTTAAAAATAATTTTTCTCCTTAATGTTTTTATGGTTTTGTAGTTTGTCAAGTGTGGATTTGCTGGGTCCAATTTCCCAGAGCACATCTTCCCAGCGCTTATAGGACGTCCTGTCATACGGTCAGACACTAAAGTGGGAAATATAATGATCAAGGTAAGACTTACAATCTGGCAAATTCCAGTAGAGCAATGTTTAATTATAAAGTCCTACATCAAGAAAATAAATCACAACACAAACACATCATTATCATTATCCTAAAATACAAAATATAGAGGCTTTAAGCTTACACCTTTACCTCTTCCCAACCTGTTATTTTGAAAACCCTTATACTGTATAAGATACTGTAAGATAAACTTTATTGATCCCACAATGGGGAAATTCACATATCACAGCAGCTTACAGACAGTTAAAATGCAAGTATAAAGGACTTAAAGAAAGAAACATTTAATATAAAACAATATTTAAAATAAATAATAACAAATAATCCAAAATTATAAAAGATTGCACAATAACATCACTGTAATGCAGTGTTATAAAGTCTGGCAGCCACTGATATGATTGACCTCCAGTAACACTCCTTCCTACACTGGGGATGTAGCAGTCTGCTGCTGAAAGAGCTACAAAGGGTCTCCACAGTCCCATACAGGGGGTGAGAGGTGTTGTTCCTAATAGATGTCAGCTTGGCTAACATCCTCCTCTCACCCACCTCTTCATCAGAATCTAATGGGCAGCCCAGGACAGAGCTGGCTCTCCTAAGCAGCTAGTTCAGTCTCTTCCTGTCACATTCTGTACTGCAACACCCAGTAGACTACAGCGTAGATAATTGCGGAGGCCACCACAGTATTACAAAAGGTCCTTAAAAATGTCCTGCACACTCCAGATGACTCTAGTCTCCTTAGCAGGTGGAGCAGGCCCTTCATGTACAGAGCATCTGTGTTATCCAGCCATTCCAGTCTATTATTTAAGTGGACACCTTGGTACTTTGTACACCAACTCAATGTCTCTGGATCCAACGCAAGCCCTGGATAGTCACTGGTATGTGGTGCGGTGTTCTCCTTCTCCGGAGGTCAATCACCATCTCCTTCGTCTTACAGGTGTTCAAGTGCAGGTGTTTACACCTCACACCAGTCAACAAAGTCCTTGATGATGTCCCTGTATGCTTGTTCATTCAAATCAGATATACATCTAACAATAGCTGTATCATCTGAGAACTTTTGGAGATGGCAGATGGTAGTGTTATAACTGAAGTCTGAGGTATATTGTATACAGCACCATGCCCTGGGGAGCCCCAGTGCTGCAGAATATCACCTCAGACACACAGTCACACGACCTTACACACTGTGGTCTATTGGTGAGGTAGTCGATTGTGCATGCAGCCAGGCGATAATCCATCACTAACCGCTCACTAAGAAACAAAGGTGACAGAGGGTGATCCTCTCCATGGTCTTCATCAGGTGGTCGGTTTAGGCAACTGGTCTGAAGTGGTTCAGCTCCCTGAGGTATGCAGTCTTTGGTACTTGAACCACTTTTCCACAGGACTGGGGCTTTCTCCAGGCTGAGGTTCAGATTAAAGTATGTACCTGTCCACCCACATAGCTGGTCAGCAGTCTGGGGCTGATTCCATACGGCCCTGCAGCCTTCTTTGCCTTTATCATCCGTAGTTCACACCTCACCTCTGTTGTTAAGGAGAGGGGTGTGTGAGAGGACTAAGATGAGTGAGCATGGGTTAAAGGTTGTGAAATACAACAAGTCATTGTTTTGCGTTAACCGCTCCCTCCAGGTTCCTCCTGTAGATTTCCTTGTAGGTCTCATCTTTTATTCAAGCTCCTTTGGAACTCTCTTAAGCTCCACAAAGCAGGTCTTAGCAGGTCTTTGAGCCCAGTGGTCACCCAGGGTTTGTTATTGGAGAAACACAGTACCCTCCTAGATGGTACAGTATTCTCCACACAGAAATGTATATGATTGTGATGCCCTGGGTGAGACCATCATAAGGCCATAGCATGTACATTCTGGTTAATAATGATTTAAGCACACAGACTTTATCAATGGGGATTTTATTCTTCTCTAGTGTTTATTTATTTTAGTTAAAGGTGCAATATTTAAAAAAATGTATAATATTAAGATCATTGTTTATTATGTACAATAGTGTTAAAGCATGTTTTACAACCATGATGAGAAGAAAAACAGCTGAGACTACACTGTGGACAGACTCACTGATACTGGACAGTTAAAGACTTGATAAACATTACCTGGTCTTTTTTCTAGCTATCCATTTTCCTGTTCTTGGATGACAAGAGCAGAAACGGATATGGTTTAGTGAAGTTTGATAGATCTCAATGATTTAATATTTTTCCTGACGGCTGTGCATTGTGGCATGCTTTTCTGCTTACCATGGTTGTACAAAGTGACCAATAGAATGTAATTTTCTTAATGGGAGTAAACATAAGAGCAACATTCTCATATTTAAAATTTTTGTTGTATTTAGATGACTAAGTGTAATATGTATGAACTCCTTTACCCCACCGGTAGGACCTGATGGTGGGAGACGAGGCGAGCGAATGCCGGTCAATGTTGGAGGTCTCCTATCCTATGGAGAACGGGATGGTACGTAACTGGGATGACATGCTTCACCTGTGGGATCACACTTTTGGACCAGATCGTCTGAACATCAATCCATCTGAATGTAAAGTGCTGTTGACAGAACCGCCTCTGAACCCTCTGAAGAACCGGCAGAAGATTGCAGAGTACATGTTTGAGACTTACAAGTTTCATGGCATCTACATCGCCATCCAGGCTGTGCTGACACTCTATGCACAGGGTGAGGCAGGGGTCAGAGGTCACGTCTTATTTTATAGTGATGAACGAAAGGAAGGATTTTTTTTTATTTATTTTTATCCTAGAACCTGGAGGCAAACTGGAACACTTACAGCCAGCTGGAGGGAAATACATCTTATTACTGTACATAAAAAGCATCATAGCTAATTAAACGTAAATTAAAATATAAAACTCAGTAATGTGCATGTAAGAGATTTTAATGCTAACCTGTGCTTGTGTGTTTTAGGTCTTCTGACAGGTGTGGTGGTGGACTCAGGTGATGGTGTTACTCATATCTGTCCTGTGTACGAGGGTTTCTCACTTCCCCACCTGACACGCAGGCTCGACATTGCAGGACGTGACATCACACGCTACCTCATCAAGGTGTGCTGCGGTCCTTAACTGTCTGCTTTCTTTACACTTAAGCATAACATTATGATCTCTCAGAAGCCAAGCATGATCATTTTGAGACATCTGATACTTACAGGCTATAGTATTTGTCCAGAAAGCCATAGTGGATGAGTAACATGGGTGTTGTGTGTTGGTCTTTTTCCCCCAACATGGCCAGCTGTTGCTGCTGAGGGGCTACGCCTTCAACCAAACAGCAGACTTTGAGACGGTTCGGATGATGAAGGAGAAACTGTGTTTTGTGGGTTATAACATAGAACAGGAGCAGAAACTGTCCAACGAGACGACTTTTTTGGTGGAGTCATACATGGTAAAGCACAGGGACTTCCACAGGTTATGTTCTGAAATTTGTAGTTATGCAAATGTAAAAACATAACACTCAACTCCACCTGGTGTGTAACGCTTTAAAAGCAAAAGCGAGATATAGATCAATCTAACATTGATAATTGTGCTTTAGCTGCCAGACGGGCGCAAAATAAATGTTGGAGGTGAAAGATTTGGGGCTCCAGAGGCGCTTTTCCAGCCACATCTCATCAACATAGAGGGCGCCGGGGTGGCCGAGCTTCTTTTCAACACCATCCAAGCTGCTGACATCGACCTCAGGTCAGATATACAGCTGGCATCTACATTATGTTCACAGAGAACCTGCTTTCTCTGTCACATTTACATTCACTTTCAGCTGCTCTGAGAATACAAACTCTTAATTCATGCAAGGTCATAAGATGCTGGGTGGAAAAAAGCTGAAATAAGCAATAAGAGTGTCATGGAATTTAAGAAATTTCATACAGTGGATGATTGAAAAACAAACAAAATGAAATTCAAGAAGTGTTTTACTGTTTTGTAACTGTGTCAGCAATATGCAAAGATTTCAGCACAAATAACTGCTGAAAATCCAGTACACGAAACAACATGATTCTTCATTCTTATTATTCTTTATTTAAGAATGTGATTAATATAGATTGATTTACTTTCATCTGTGAAACATTTTCTCTCTTATTAGAATATAAACTGCATTACAAAACATCCCAATGTAAAATATGCAATTATAAGACATACAGATCATTTACAAGACAATTTCAAAATGTTGTGTTTTTCTTTTTTCCTTTTTTTTTTTCGACCCTTACATTTTTTTTTTGTTTTGTGAAATTCTTTTTGTTTACATTTAATACTGTTCCTCTGTAGGGCGGATTTGTACAAACATATCGTGCTGTCTGGAGGGACGACCATGTATCCCGGACTGCCCTCCCGCCTGGAGAGAGAGCTCAAGCAGCTGTACCTAGAAAGAGTGCTGAAGGGAGACACAGAAAAGCTCTCAGTACGTTAACACCGGTTTATAATTAAACCTCCTGAATATACATGACGGCTGATCTTAAATTTATCACATATGCTTAGAAAAGTTAGAGTTTGGGCTTAGTCACACTCAGTTACTGTAGTACTACATCTAGCTAATAAAAAGAAAAGAAGAACAAAGATTCGTCTACATGATAAAACTGTAATGTGATCTGGAATGATTGACAGATCTCATGTATTTGACTATGTCAAGGCTGTGAAGGATTCACAATGTAACAGCAACTGATCTACACTTCAGATGAATATGGCAAATCCTAGGAAGCTATTTAAAGCACATCATTATTAAAGCAAAAAAAAAAAAAAAAAGTTGCTTATGCAAGAATATTCCACCCACCTTCAGGCTACATAATTCAAACCCCACAACACTCGTTGTGTTACTCACTCATTACTTTCTCTCCTTCCCCTTCCTGCAGAAGTTTAAGATCCGGATCGAGGACCCTCCTCGCCGTAAGCACATGGTGTTCATGGGCGGAGCCGTGCTGGCCAACATCATGAAAGATAAAGATTCATTCTGGTTGTCCAGAGCTGAGTATGAGGAAAAAGGCCTGAAAGTGCTCGATAAACTCGGAGCAACAAAATGATCCACGTCTTATATGAAAACAGAAATGCATTCATGCACAAGCACTATACTGTCACACTGTTTTGCTTCAATAGATATAAGGAACCTTAGGAAATATGGATATAGTGAATCATGGGCTAATATTTTTCTGACTATAAAATGGTCCAAACTTTCATAACTCCAGGCGTCTCACTGTTTTTAGTGTCTGTAAGCTGTTCAAAAAATATTTTGTATTTGTAATTAAGAATAAAAAAGGAGTCCAGTATAATTTTGTTCAAACGAGTAGCCGAGCGTCATGCCTCGTGTAATCAGTTTTTGTTATTTTACTCCTTATTCTAACTGTTTTAACATTAGAACTAAATCATATTTCTTTTCAAATATATACCTTGAATACATTTGCCATCCAAAACAAAGCTGCTCACTTCTTCGCCTTATTCCTTAAAAGGCATTTTCAGCAGACTGGGTGGGGTTGGATGGTTTGAAGGAACAGAAATTACAAGCAGCTCCTTTATGATGCAACCCCCTCAGGTGTTCCTGAAAATGTTGCAGCACTAGACACAGTCAACGTTTCAAAGACGTTGATATGCCAACATCGAGTCTCAAGTCTTTTAACTTTCCACATGCCTCACCACTCTGTACTGTGTGGCTTCTGGCATTGCAGTTTCTCTTTTCGTAGGGAAACTACGTCATGGGACAAAACGTCCACTAGAAGAACTCTTCTCAGGTGTGCACACACATTTCTGTCAGTACTATTAATGTTCATGGATGACAGGCAACAATAAAATGGACTGATGTGAAGCATCCCTAGTTTTACTACTAAGGTAACTGCTGCCAGACAGTCAGAAAGTCTGCATATAGGCTGTGTCACCACTCACAATTGTGAATCATACTCTAAAGACATGATTACAGGATAAATCTCAAGCCTCGGGCGTCTGCATCTGCCATTGCAGACAGATTGCCTGGCCTAATATCAAGCCACAGTGTCACTCACTTTGGTAGATGTACTATAACATTACACACTCGCGTATCTGTGCCCAGCTTTGGTTTTAACACAGCAAGTGTGTGTTAATTAATACCAAGCTTTCTGTACTTCTGCATTAACCTCATCATTCTCCACTACAGTGGCATTAAACAACAACAGAAATACAACATCAGTGTACACAAAAAAAGTTGAACTAAACTCCTGCAAATCTCCACAATCTTGCCCGAGTGTCCATAATAAAAGAAAGTAAAACAGCTCTTTAACTCTTAGCATCCACAAAGATTTAATGTTATTTGTTACCGAAGAAAAATACAGCACATTCATTCCAGTGCAATGAGGAGGAAAAAAAGCTAAGATTTGCACTTCAAACATGCGCAATATGATATCGGCGACACCCGGTTACAACTGGCTGCATGCAGAGATCAAATATTTCAAACACGTCATTCCAAATATAAAGTCCATTCGCAATAATTGTTGAAATGTTCCTCACTAAAATTTAAAATGAACACTTAAGTAGAATAAGATCATACGATACATCATGGCAATAAAGTGTTACAGAGTTCAGCGTCTGCGTGAGATCCAGTAAAACAGGATAAGACGGTCAGTTCACACAGCGAAAACCAGTCAATCCATATAGCATGTGTATGTGATCACTTAACGCACCATGGGGTGTTACCAGTTAAAGCACATTCAGCGAATGCAACACGGTACAGCTGCACGGTCCAGCCACATCTGCAGAAAGGAACGACTGGAAAATTCACCATAACAAAAAAATAATTAATTAAATAAATAGATAGATAGATAAAATCAGCAGAATCATCTTGGAGATTGTTTACACAATTCAAACACAATGCAATGTACCCAAGTCTTTCAGGTCTGACGTTATTTCATTCGGTCAGGACGGAGCAGAAATGAAAGAGCTCAAAAATACAGTACAATTTTCCAGTTTACTGTTTAAAAAGATACCAGAGACAACCTCAAAACACTGGAAATATCTATTTACAAGCCCGGAAATGTTTTGTTTTCTCCTAAATATATATTAAAGCACTACAATACAGTTGAAAGAGCCTTTTTTTTTTTCTGACTCTATAGAATACCGACACTTGGGGCATCTCAGATGCGTACATTTAAATGTACATAATATACATATATTTATATATATATACTTATATATTCATCCACCTGTTAAAAAAGATGCTGTATTAAGGAATCATGTTCAACACTTTGGTATTGATTAATTCAGCAGTGAATCTTGGCAACTACTCTCAAAGACAACTAGACTACACATAAAGGATTTATATTTTGTGTAGCAGGTGATTCAAAAGTAGGCTAGTTCGTGATCCCTTTACTGGCAACTATTGCATTATTACCAAGTTCCCCATTTAGTGGACTTTCACCTTTGAGTCGTGAGCTTCCTGTATCTTCAGCGGCGCACTGACATGGAAACGTGGAAACTTAATGACCATCAGTTCTTGCCTGGCTTGAAGTAAACAGTCACACACACACACACACACACACACACACTTTCCTCGTAGTCCCTCATATCACATCACTTTGGAAAATGGGTCCAGCAAAGTACAGTCAAGTCCTTACTCCTCACATGCAGACTCTTCAAGATCCACAGCGCCACCTCTGGTCAGCCTGCGCATCTTGCTGAAATCGTGATCTTTGCGGAGGTAGGATAGGGTGGGGGCACCCAGCTCATGAGGCTGTGTGTGTAGAGGAACAGGATGCATCTCACCTCCATTCCTCCAGAACAGACAATAATGCTGTGGCTCGTTTACAGTAAACACCTCTGCGCAGGTTCGGGTTAACACTTCCACGCTCTCGCCTGCTTTCCATTGAAGAGTACGTGCTGCACAACACTCAGTGTTCTGGAAAAGAATACGCACAAACCTCTGTACACACACACACACACACACACACACACACACACAAACATAATGGTGACTAAGTTCCAAGCATGACATTTACCCATGTTAGAGTTACCCACAGTTTGCCAACTGTGATTAAACCATGGTTACCATATTACATCTCTCCTAGATTTATTCACACAAGATAAATCATGGCTCATCATAAAACTGAACAAAGAAAATACCTGGGTGCATAAATATGTACACCCTGTTATAATTGGGCATGCCATTAATCAGTCAAATTAAAATAGGAGTAACATTTCTCTCTCTGTGTGTGTGTGTGTGTGTGTGTGTGTGTGTGTGTGTGTGTGTGTGTGTGTGTGTGTGTGTGTGTGTGTGTGTGTGTGGACATGTTTTGATATTGTGATGGAGACAGAATTTTAGGTTTGGTGAGGTAAGAGTTCAAGTTCAAAGGCAACGCTATGGAGTTAGTATCCAACAAGTAGTGCAAATAAGGTTCGATAAAATAAATGAGAATTACGATGCAGTAAGTTTTTCATAAACAGTATACAGTGTCCTTTCACAGACAGGAATATCTTAAAGTGAAGGTCTCTAGCAGGTCTCTCTGTTTTTTTTCTCTCTTGCAGCTTATATCATCAGACGATCATGAGTTTGTATCCTGAAGCTGTCACAGCCATCTGGGAACCCATCGTGGGCATCGTGAGCTTGTGTATGCTGAAGCGACTGAGTGTTACACTGCTCTGTGATACAGCAGGAGCACAAGTTCAAAAAGATGCCTCTGAGTGATATCACATGTCTCTGAGGAAGCATGTATTAGCCTGCAACCTCAAGGGTTGGTAAAAGTTATATGATAGAGGAGAAACGGAAGGAAATGGGCAGGTGAACCATATGAGGAAGAAAGGGAGGTTTTAATTAAATAAAAAAAATAAATAAATAAACTTTTAGTTACAGAAGTTAAGGTTAGAGATCAATTTGTGTGTAGGCATAGCAGTAATTAAATGCATTTATGTCATAAGGATACTGTATGCGTGTGTGTGTGTGTGCGCGCGTGTTTACTCCTGCGCCTCTCATGTTATTTACTGCAATGTTGGAGTGTTTCGCCTCCTGTAGATTTTTTCTACTTAATCATAATTCATGCTGGTGTGGACTGTTTTGGTTACTGTCAGGAAGCGGGTTCAGTGTGTGCTGCTGAAAGGAGCAGAGATGCGGGGGTGGTTCGAGATGAGGGATAGAGAAGCACAGCAGTAACTAAAAGTCTGAAAAGCACAGAAGCAGGGATGGAAACAGATATCCAGCTGAATGAAAACACAAAGTGCTCAGGGTTAATCAGATTGTGGTGTTTGTACAGAGCAGAATGACAGCTGTGAAGAAGAAGAAGAACACAGCCAATAATGATCTGAATAAAAAAGCGATGCGTTTAAGAAAAAGAATAAGAACGATGCTGGAAATAGGAATGATGTAAGTGGCGTGACGTGTGTGATGCACGGCTGGACCTGCAGAAGAGCTCAGGGATCTATTAAAATGCATCTAATTAATATTTGTTTTAACTTGCGTCAGAACACCACTCGTGTGCGTGTGTATTTATAAACCTGATTCTGCTGGTTCTCTTTATGGAGTTTGGCCTCCTGGGATCGTCTCTTGCTCCATTCTCTCAGAGTCTCCTGGGCCTCATTGGTCAACCCACCAGGACACGGGGTACCAGGCTGGCTCTGGATTAGGCACAGGCTGGCGTAGATGCTTGTCAAGTAGTACCCACCTAAAAAAGAATATTCATGTGGCGTTACACAGGAAGTCTGCTGAAATTTTATGATACCATTTCACCCGTTGGCTGGCAGACGTGTATTAATTTCTTACATCAAGATAAAGCCAAAGTCTAAAGTAGATCTGATTAAAGACTTGAGCACGGTTCAGTTCTAAGGTGATTTTCACACTCAACATGTTTGACTGTGATTGTTCCTGGCATTCCCATAGCATTGGTCTGAACACATCACCATATTTTAGATTTTTTATTATTTGGGTGATATAATGAGCAGTAAGGCTTCTGTGTTCTACAACACAACACGTGGATTATGGTTGTCACAAAGATCGTCATCGGCTAAAACACCACATACAGGTGCTCTGGTGCTACAAGCATCCTAAATAAAGTAATATTCTATCCAAACTGAATTATAGCCTGTCCTGTGTTATTAAATACATATTACCATACATTTCTCTTCACCTTTTAGGCTATAACATAACTGTCATGAAACAGCTATTCGTTTTATTATAAAATATATTTATCTATATTTAATTATTCTTCAGTTACACATAATGAAACATGCATGTATACAAAGCCTCTGTATTTAAACAAGAAATAACAAATCCACTATGTGGTCCCCATATTAAATAATAGTTGGAGGACTAGGAGGAGGAGCTTCTAATCTACTTTATGTCGTGAAATGAATACCACCCCTCCCGCCCCGAAATAAATTAAATTCAAACTAGTAGTGTTATTATCTGCCTGTACCACTCACAGCCCATTTTTTTCACTTGGACCACAAATCAGTCATAAATATTCATAAGCATAACCCAGTTTTTTTTTTAGCAGTATTCATTAGTAGACTTCATTTGGAAATCCAGCCAGTCTAAACGGCAAAATGTCCAAGCAAGTCTGTTTTATATCTAAAAAGATATACCTATAAAGATCACTTTCCATTTCTAAGCTGCCGTTATTCATTTATTTATTCGAATCAATCGATCCGATTCATAATCCAAACATGTGACCATCCTTAAAAATCAAACTAAGTCTGAATATTAAAAAAGTCTAACAAAAATCCGGATATTCTTGACGTCATACACAAGCTGGCTTGTGCACACAGTATTATTGTTGGCTGAATTTCACTCTTAGTCATATTTCTACATGTTACTAAACCCTAATGATTTGCTTTCCGGTGTTACTGTCAGACTTGCTGCAGGCTCATACAGTACCTTCTCCTGACAGCCAAGACGACTCCAGCAGCTCCATCATGTACTCTGTCTCCAGGAGCAGTTGTGGGATGTTACACTGAACAACCACGTAGGACAGAGCAGGAAGGAAATCTTCCGAACTGAATTCCTGTTCTGCAATCCAGGATATTAAAACAGGTTGGAATCAATGACATAGATAATTGACCACTCAGTGGTTTCTGTTATTACACCAAGCAAACCATTTTTCATATTATGAGTATACTGTAGTCAGCGATTCTGGTGGAGGTTGAGGATTGCTGAAACTAGCTTTTTTCACCCTGCTTTAGTGTTCACTCCAAGGGTAAGATTTAGATTCATTAATTCAGTAAATCAGTCTTAAATGGAAAAGTACACTATATTGGCAAAAGTTTTGGGACAAACCCCACCAAATCAATGAATTCAGTTGTTCCAATCACTTCCATGGCTACAGATGTATCAAAGCTCCTAGGCATGCAGACTGCTTCTACAAACATTTGTGAAAGAAAAGCTCTCGGAAGTGTAAAGCACGCTGCCACTGGATCCTAAAGCAGTAGAGACGTCTTCTATGGAGTGACAAATCACTCTTCTTTGTCTGGCATTCCGATGGACGAGTCTGGGTTTAGCGGTTGCCAGGAGAACGATACTTGCCTGACTGCATTGGGCCAAGTGTCAAGTTCTCCTCAGATGTGACATCTGCCAAGACTTCCTTCTACAAGGAAAAGCTTGAAGCTTCCTCACTTGACCCTCGGAAATTCCACAACATCATCTCTTCTCTGCTCAACCCCCCGTCTCCACCTTCTTCATCCTCCCTAACTGCAGAAGACTTTGCTTCTTTCTACCAGGAGAAGATTGAGGAAATCTGCCTGACCTTACATCTCAGAGTATGGATTCCCCTACACCTTCATTGTCACATTTCTCAACTGTGGCAGCAGAAGAGATTTTACAACTCATCAAGTCCTGCAGTCCTACCACCTGCCCATTGGATCCGCTCCCTACCACTATGCTCCAGACCATCTCGCAAGACCTTTTTCCCCTTAATTTCCACTATCGTCAATAGATCCATGGCATCTGGTCAGGTACCAACTACTTTCAAGAGAGCAAGGGTTATTCCCATCCTAAAGAAACCTGCTCTGGATCCATCAGACATCAGTAACTACAGACCGGCATCACTTCTCTCATTTCTTTCAAAAATTCTTGAACGCATTGTCTATAATCAACTGTCTGTCTATCTCTCACAGAACAACCTCCAAGATCCCAAACAGTCTGGCTTTAAAGCAGCTCATTCCACAGAGACAGCTCTTTTGGATGTCTCTGAGAAGCTACATGCTGCTAGATCAGCCAAACTGTCATCCGTCCTTATCCTCCTTGACCTTTCAGCAGCATTTGATACGGTCAACCACAAGACTCTCTTATCCTCCCTCAAGAGTCTTGGGATTTGCGGATCAGCTTGGGAATGGTTTGTCTCCTACCTGGAAAGACGCTCATATCAGGTAACATGGAGGGGAGTGACATCTGCTCCACACAGGCTCTCCACTGGTGTCCCACAGGGCTCAGTACTTGGTCCTCTTCTTTTCTCCCTGTATACTCACTCTCTTGGTGAAGTTATTTCATCACATGGGTTCTCTTACCACTGCTATGCTGATGATACACAACTTATCTTCTCTTTCCCACCCTCAGATACCACAGCTTCTGACCGGATCTCAGCATGTCTGGCAGAAATTTCATCATGGATGACTGCTCATCAGTTAAAGCTCAATCCTAGCAAAACTGAACTGCTGTTCATCCCAGGTGATTCATCCTCAGGTCATGATCTTGATATATCCTTGCACAACGATCTGATCTCCCCTTCAGCCACAGCTTGCAACCTTGGGGTAAACATGGACAATCAACTGTCCTTTTCCTCTCATGTTGCTAATGTGACTCACTCATGTCGGTTTCTTCTCTACAACATTAGAAGGATTCGGCCATTTTTGTCCACACAGACTGCTCAGGTAATTGTTCAGTCTCTTGTCATTTCTAAACTGGATTACTGCAATGCACTGCTGGCAGGTCTACCTATGAACGCAATCCGTCCTCTGCAAATGATCCAAAATGCAGCTGCCCGGCTTGTTTTCAACCTGCCAAAATTCTCGCATACCACTCTACCACCCCGCTGCTGCGATCCCTCCACTGGCTTCTGATAGCGTCTGCCAAATGCTGTAAATGTAAATGTAAATGTAAAGTGTAAAGTTTGGTGGATGGGGATTATAATGTGAGATTGTTTTTCAGAGGTTGGGCTTGGCCCCCTAGTTCCAGTGAAAGGAACTCTTAATGCCTCAGCATACCAAGACATTTTGGACAATTTCATGTCCAAACTTTGTGGGAACAATTTGGGGATGGTCCATTCCTGTTCCAACATGACTGCCTACCAGTGCACAAAGCAAGGACCATAAAGAGATGGATTAGCAAGTTTGGTGGTGAGGAACTTGTCTGGCCTTGGCCTCAGCCCAACAGAATACCTTTTGGATGAAATAGAGCAAAGTCTGAGTCAGGCTTTCTTGACCAACATCAGTGCCTGACCTCACAAATGCGCCTAAACCTTATGGAAACTCTTCCCAGAAGAGCTGAAGCTGTTATAGCTGCAAAAGGTGGGCCAACTCCATATTAAAAACTATGGATTAAGAATGAGATGTCATTAAAGTTCATGTGCATGTAAAGGCAGATGTCTCAAAACTTTTGCGAATATAGCGTATTTCGTAAAGACTTATCTAATATTTTTCAATAATATTCTTGTGTCTCTAATCCATGTCAGTTGATTTTTCTTCTTATTTCTAATGACCTCTAATAGCAGATCATTTTTAAAAACTAAAATCAAATGCAGTCTTTAATCGTTTTAAATGAAACCAACTTTAAAAAAATTACTCACCAGGCTGCACTCCCATGGCCTTGTACACGCTCTTGCACACCTGTAGCAGAAGCAGCACTTTGTCTATAGGCGAGTGGCTTCTTTGCATTAGAGTGAGCTTTTTCTTCGCTCTCTCCACACCTTGAGCATCTACGACCGCCACACGTACACCCAGGCGCTGCAGCGCCCCCTCCTGATAGGCCTGCAGGCTATTTGTGAATCTCTGGAGAGAGCCATCCTGCGTGTGGAGCGATAGCAGTATCTGGCCCAGCTGAACTTTCAGAGGTTTCAGTACACAACCAAACAATGCCTTCTCCAACGCCAGCTCTGCATTGTGGGAAAGGGGTGGTGGGGGCATGTGGTGGTATGAGGGGCATTAAACAAAGCAGAGGGTTAGTCATGTGTGTGGTTGGATTTTAGATTTAAAATCACAGGAAGATCCAAATGTACATGCTATCCAAATACACAGTTTATGACATCTGCTAAGAACAAAACACAAGCTGGTTCTAAAATTGTTCCTGACACACAGGCATTAAATTTGGCATACACGCTGTTACATCACAGCCAACATATCTTTGTATTTCTGTCTGTACCATTTCATAACCATTACTACTAATTCTACTACTACTACTACTACTACTACTACTACTACTACTACTACTACTATTCCACATCTTAGCTAGTCATTCACATAAATATAGCCATATGAATGTTGAACTGGTTTTCAAGTTTTACAAGAAATATTTTTTTTTTTAAATTTAAATATATTTAAAAAAGAAGGCAGCAGTTTTAGTGACTTTTGTCTTGGAGATGTGGCCATTCTACAAGGTGACGTTAGAAATTTCTGCTCATTTCTCCTTACATTTAAATGAACTCTCATGCACCATATTGAATGAACAAATGGGCAGAATTATCTACAATCCTGTTTTAAATGTTCTTATGTTATAAAACAGACAGATATTGGATATTTTCCCTGATACATCAAGAATGTTTCAAAAGTGAGTCTGCTTTGTATTCAGACGGTGGGATTGAATGAATATGAATGAGTTGCATCAATTCTAGTAAATCCATTTACAGTGGTAAAAAAAAAAAAAAAATCTTGTTAAAATGCTTCATTTTGTATTCTGGTCATTTTGGACCCGGAGTTAGGCTTTGATAAAGTGACTGGCTTCGGTAGACTGCAACGAAAGCTCCTTCAGGACCATTCTGATTTCATTCAATCAAGTAAAAATGGGTAAATAGCACAAATAGCGCATGAGATAATCAAGCTTCATTCGAATTCATATATCACACCAGTAATAACACCAGTGGCTGATTTTGAGGTTGTTCTGTGCAAGAAGTGAAAAAAAGAAGTCATTAATAATCACCTGTGAAGTAAAATGTCATTCATTATATTAACAGCCAACTAGAATCGTGCCCTTTGAGGACGAAACTCCTTAGCTTTTATTATATACACTAAAATCCTTAACCATTCGTTTAAATCATACCATTAAGTTGCTTAACAGTGGTTTACAATATGATGTAATTCTGCACAAATGAATTAATCAATCTGTTTATCTACAGTTTATATAGCTCTATGCTAGCTCTCTGCTGTCTTGGGTTACATTCCTGACTTACAAACAATCCAAAAACTCCTTTGTTTCAAACATATGCGTCAGGCTGGAAGGCATTATATCCCTCATGCTGTCATATCATGAAGATACAACCAGTGACAGAAGCACCTTAACATCATTAGCATCTGAGTACAGAGCAAACTATATTCTGCAGCTCCTTATGTCTCCTCTAATTCTCACCTCACACACACATTTCGCTCAACTGAAGAATGTGCGTGGGATTATGATATGTGGTTATGATAAATTGGAAGCATAAAATGCAAATACACCCACCAACACAGTCCTGCAAATGCAACACAGAGCACTTCGGCTTTCGACATTCACAGATGAGGCTGTAATGCTGAGAGTCTGTGCCGAGCATGAGCATTTTCTTTTCTATCCTTCTTACTTACAGACGCTTTTGAATATGCAGGAACACACACACACACACACACACACACACACACACACACACACACACACACACACACACACACACACACACACACTCTCTCTCTCTCTCTCTCCATTCCTGAATGTGATTTGGAATATAGTTATATAATAATCAAGATATCAAGATTATAAATAAGGAGGAAAAAATGTGTGTGTGTGTGTGTGTGTGTGTGTGTGTGTGTGTGTGTGTGTGTGTGTGTGTGTGTGTGTGTGTGTGTTTTAAAGGGAAATTAAACAGCTGGGTGGTGTAACATGGTCTGAAGTGTAGCATATGTACTGTAAACTAAAGTTGAACATATTCCAACACATCACACTTCATTCATACCTACAGTTAAATTTAATGATGTGGAACGTCCACAACACTAGTTTTTGTTATCATTTATGTCATAACATTGTCAATTCAGCCTCTCATTTATTCTCTCTTAATTAATAAGAAAAAATGTAGCTTAACATATTACAGAGCAGCCCTTTGTCCTGAAAATCTCCCAGTGTGAGACAGCTTCTTATAAATGAACAGCTGACACTGGAGACTTCTTTCTGAATCTCCTTACAGACAGTATCATCATATCAATGTTTACGTGTTATCTAACCTGATTACGTAGGCGTCCACCATCAAGCCTAGTTTTAGTTGTTACTATAGAAACATATTAGAATGAGTATTTTCAGACAAACCTGACTTTTATAGTCACCATTGACAGTACAAAACATAATAAAATAAGGCGGTTTATAAACACATTTTCCAACCTTTCTCATTCTCAGGCACCAGGGTCTCTATGGGAGGTTCCAGTTCTCCAGCCTCCAGGAGCAAACTCTTGGCCTGGGAAAGGAACCTCCTCAATCCCTGGAGCAGCTCCACGGCCGAGCTCCAACTCCGCACCTTCATTTCTTCCTTCTGTTGTATTAAAAAATCTTGGACCAGTGATCCGAAGGCAGATCGCCTTTCTCGGGACAGCTCGTCAACCAGCCGGGCTACACGGCGCTCAGGAGCAAAAACACACACGAACGCAGCACTCATGCGGCGTAGGGTGGAGGCAGGGTTGGCGACAGGGAATCGGGTTCCCCGTGTAAGGGGAGGCCACTGCAGGGCTGAATCCGGCTGCGACTCATCCTCTTCCAGGCTGCTGAAGGAACTGTTGCTGTCCAGTTCAGCGAGAGACGGAGCATGACGTCGCTCCAGTGACAAGCAGAGCCCCTCGTCCTGCTGTAGGTCTTTAAGCTCTGCTTTATCTGGCTGTGGGGCTGATGTCTGAAACCGCACACATCAAATGAACATTCTAACACTAGTTCATTACACTGACTCAACCTGGCTTATAATCCTTAAACATTTCAAATGGGGAAATAAAAAAACTGGACCTTTGTAAGTCTCTTGAACCTCAGGGAAAATATCGGCCTGAAATTCCAGATTGATCTCAATTCCGATTGGGGGTGTTTTCTTTTTTTGTTGTGGACATGTTGAACATTATTCATCATCATGATCATGTACAAATCACACCATTATCAAAACTGTCATTCTTATTCAGTCAAGAACTGTTTTAACAAATTGGTTTACTCAAAAATTGGAGGTCGGTGTCTAGCAGTAAATACTCAGAGTATCAAATTTTAAAAATGGATGGATGAAGCCCTAATTCAAATTTCATAACATATGTTTATGAAAGGAAATATGTCCCTGATTTACTGCTACTAGTCAAAAAATGACCTGGATGACTAAATCCTACAGACACGCATCAGTGCCAAATGTACACATGCAGTTTTTTCTCCTTTGTTGTAAAAAAACAAAAACAAAAACAAAAAAAAAACAGACGTCCTGAGAATTTGAGTCTGTTTTATAATATTGAAATACATAATCATTTTCTGTAGGAGGAGGTGAAACAAGCAAGGGTCATGTATACAGACCCATATCCACCCCCGTACTCACATATTTACACATGCATGCGTCACACATACATACTCACTGGAGGCACCTCTCCCAGCATCTGCTCATCCTCTTCTTCTGAGGTAGGTACCAGAGCAGGAGTCCTTCTCAGCATGCTCAGACCCCCTGCCCTCCGTGTCGTCCTCTCGTTGCTCCTCAGCTCGTCCGTGTCGCCCTGGCTCCACTCCGAGTCTCCGGGGGTCAGGCAGAACGACGATTCGGTGGACACGCGGACTCGCAGACTGCGTTTCAATCTGTGGCGTTTGTGTGAAGCTTCTCGACTTGGCTGGGATGGCTGAAGGAAGAGGGGGTTGATGAAACATGGCGATCGCGGCCTGGATGACCAGTTCACAGATACCGCAGGAGGGCCGTTAGGGGGGGCAGGGGAGGCCTGAGAACTCCAGAACTCTGGAAGGAGGAAAAAACATCAAATTGTCGATATTAAAGACATCGATAAAGGCTTACTCTATGAAACCCAACACCTCATATTCCTATTGGTTCAACTTTTCAACCATATCCTTCAAATGATTTCTTCTGTCCTACTTTCTACTATGTTCACTTCAACACAATCACTGTTCCGTACTATCACACTTTATTCAGTTCTCTACTATTTTATTTTTTATTTTTGTTATAATCTGTACAATCACACTTTATTTTTGTTCCAGTCAATGTTTGTTCTGCGATGCTCAATATTTTTCTAAACAGTCATATTTTACTTTTTCTCTTCTAATCTAATCGATCATATTCTTTTTTCTGTTTTGTTTTATTCTTTTCAATTTATTCTATATATAATCATAATTCAATATTCCTTTTCTATTCTATACTATCAATTTCATTTTGTCTATTCTATTCTATACATTTGTTCTGTTCAATGCTATTATTTTTGTCCAATATTCTACTCTGCTCTGTTTCATTTCTGTTGTTTTATTTTTAGTCGACAAGGCATGTTATTTTTGCTTCTATTCTATTTTATTTTTCTTCTGTCCTATTCTGTTAAATCATGTTATCCTGCCTATTCTATTTTTGTTTTCTGTTCTGTCCTATTCTTGTTTTCTCTCTGTCTCTCTCTCTCTCTCTCTCTCTCTCTCTCTCTCTCTCTCTCTCTCTCTCTCTCTCTCTCTCTCTCTCTCTCTCTGTGTGTGTGTGTGTGTGTGTGTGTGTGTGTGTGTTCATCGTCTTACCTAAACCAAGGTGTGAGATGTTCTCTAGCTGTGTGTGGTTGGTTGCCTGTGCGATAGCTTCAGGAAGCTCAAGTGGGAAAGGCAACACATCCCTCCAAAACAGAAACACACACACACACACACACACACACACACACACACACACACACACACACACACACACACACACACACACACACACACACACACACACACATTTTTCTTCCACAAAGCAGTGCAGTAGTTATGTATTTTTGTGGAAAATTCCACACACTTTATATCTTCTTACAGTTTTAATGTAAAAAAGTTCTGTGCTGTTTCAAATCCATTTCAAAATGCTTTTAGGATTTGAAGTCAAAAAGATAAAACATTTGCTTCCCTTATCCTGTGTTATAAAAAAAATCTAGTGAAACAAGATCTGTCTTTGTGTGTGTGTGTGTGTGTGTGTGTGTGTGTGTGTGTGTGTGTGTGTGTGTGTGTGTGTGTGTGTGTGTGTGTGTGTGTGTGTGTGTGTGTGTGTGTGTGTGGTACCTGCTAATGCAGTAAAAGGCCACTAATCTGCACAAATCAGGAAAACTCAGGGCTGAGCTCTCCAGAGAGAAAGCTGCAGAGAAACAGCGACACAGTGTTTCCCAAAAACAAATGAGTGCCATAAATCAGTATAATCAGAGGCACACGTCAGCAACACAGACCACAAACTGATTATCCAACAGTCATTATAAAAGACATTTTAATAATTAGCTATGAATAAGCACTTGGGACAACTGTACATGTTGTATCACAAAATCAATTACTAATCATTTAATAATCTCAAAACATCTAATTCGGATGACACGCTGCGGCTTTTAGACTTAAATATATAAAAGAGATGAGAAATTGCATTGACCACCATCAGTGGTCACAAATTACTCATCGTTTTCTACAGAGCTGTGGGCACAGAGTGACTAATATAGCAAAACTCTATGTTTAAAGTGCACAGAAAATGATCCAGGATGACTCACCCTAAAAGAAACTCATCCGTATACATGGTATTAATTGATATATTTATTACAATTATCAGAAAATATTTCTCAGGGACAACAGGATACGAACCGAAAAAAGGACATTTTACTCGTTTGTGTCATGGCGAGTTTTCAGACAACAGATGTTGGCTGTGGTGGCCGGAGTTTAGCGATAAATGGAAAGAACACAGTTTTACACTTGTGTGAACATATGTGCTTTGAACTTATGTGTTCCTAGAAATATGTTTGCGTGTGTGTGTGTGTGTGTGTGTGTGTGTGTGTGTGTGTGTGTGTGAGATCGTGTTCCACTCACTGGAGTCTTCCTCCCGAATGGGATATTGTGCAACACACACATTGCTCTCCTGAACCCTCACACACAGCACTTTCCTCTGAGTGACTGTACACTTAGACACCAGAAAAGTCTACAGAAAGACACAAATTATATATGTGACATCTAGCAGATTCACACATGCATAGGCGTTTCTAGGTGTATTATTTTAAGCTGCAATTTCTAATGTTTCTGAACCTGGATTAATCTTTAAACAATACCTTACGGTTAGATCAGTTTTTTCCAGATCTCTTAAACTACAAAATAAATACCATGGACCTCATTAAAGACAGATTTTATTTAATGAGACTCAAGTGCACATGTGTACAATATTTATTCTGAGCCATAAAGCTTTTTTATTTGGGAACTTTCAACAGATTTCCTCACATTAAGGTCCTGAGTGTCATTATGTATAATCTACTATTTTTTATTTTTTTTTAACAATTTAAACGCACTAATCGAATAGGCTAATAGCTACGAACGTTCACTCTTAGATAGAAAGGCTTTGATGATGTGTTTGATTTACACTACAGTAAAAAAATAAATAAATAAATAAAATCATAGGCTCCTACGATGTGTATCCTGGATCCTGGGGTATTCTCAGCCCCTAACTCTGAGGACCACTGCCTTACTGATTTATCTGGGGTAGAAATGACCTGTTTAGACCTGCTCCTTTAAAGGAAACTCAGGAAGCATGAGTAAGAAAGTTTGGGATTGGCTGCAGTAATGGAGAAGGCTGGATAAAGTTACAATCATTTAATTCAATTGCAATTGTGATTCATATTCCAGGCAGCATAGCTTTTAAAATGATACACCACTCCATCCTTTAACACAAGTGTTCGAGTTACAGGACGGAAACAAACACTAAAATTCACAGGGCAGTTTTACTCAGCTGAAAACATTTCTCACTTGATATTACTCTTTATTTACTCCTTATTGTTAGTTTGCGTTAGATACTTTGTAATATGATCGTACAGAGTAGTAGTACACTATATACTGTACGTACAGTACATGCATATATATATATATATATATATATATATATATATATATATATATATATATATATATATATATATATACATGTGCATAAACACATACGTACATTCATACTTACATTAGTAAACAAACAAAAGAACCTCCAGGACCAGGACTGATATAAACATTGTTTCCACAGTTTATCCACAGATTACATAATCCAATGATTTTACTCACATTAACATTTACTTCTTTATCACACAGGAAACACCTTGTGAAAGTAAACACCTTGTCTGCCAGCCACTGCTGGCTGATGAGTAATGATTTCTACACATTTTCATCCCAGAATCTTACAGAATTTTTAGGATTGTATACACGTGAACTGGATTAGTACTGGCCAAAAAGAATGATGGAAGTGATCAAATGGCTCTCTCACCCCAACGATCTCTCTCTGCAGGATGCAGAGGGCAGAGTCAGGGTTGATTGACAGCTGGAGCCAGATGGAGTGTGTGAGAAGGAGGCGGTCCAAAACACTCAGACTCCCTTGAAGACAGTCATCCATCTAATGTAGAGAGCAAAGAAATTAAAACACTTACACAAACAGTCATCGGTCAAGGACAACCAGACAACACACTCACACATCTACTGTAAACTGTATTTATATAGCAGAGTCAGTCAAAGTAAGATTACACGATATAAACATTTTAATTCTAATCTCTACTACATCTGTAGTATATTTTTTCAACACTGTGATAGTGAACTTGTTGAATTTCATCAGCCATAACATTAAAAACTGACAGATGAGATGAGTAATATTGATTACCTTGTTACACTGCGGCTGTTAAGTATTTAACCCCATAAGCATTCACCCTAATTGTTGTGAAACCCCTAAATGAGTTCTTATGCAATCAGTTCCCAAACTGTTACATAATAAGTGATGGATTTCACCAGTGTGTAATTAAAGGATCATATAACCTTTTGCTCCTGTTACACAACATATCCATAACCAAAGTTCTGAAAATGTATCAGTAATGATTTAGTCGTTAAAAATATCCCACAATGTGAACATCCCCCAGAACACTAGTATACTGATTATTTAAAGTAATAATAATAGTGATAATAATAATATTTTTTTATAAAGCACTTTAAAACAGCCAAAGCTGAACACAAAGTGCTGTACATCACAAACTAGAGATTATCAAACGGTTTTTAAACAAGGAAACGAGTTGTTCCATAGCCTAGGAGCAGCAACAGAGAATACACAGTCTCCTCTGAGCTGTCAAGAACATTTGATCAGCGGACCTAAGCGAACGGGCAGGACTGTTGGGATGAAACAGTTCAGTAAGATAAAACCATTTAAAGATTTAAAAACAAATAATATAACCTTAATCTGAACCCTGTAATACACCGGCAGCCAGTGAAGTTGAACATTGAAGACGAGAGAGAGAAGACTGGCTAAGACTAATTCTGTCAGGACCACTTTGTCAAAGGGAATTAGATGATATGCATACAGTTAGTGTTGGCGGTATGATTCTGTTCTGGGCAAGAATCCACGTGCCCGTCCATGCGCATGCATGGACAGAGTGGGGAGAGCAGCGACTAGAAAATAGAATAGACCCCCCCTATCAGAACCATTAGCAAGCATAGTATTGATAAGCTCATTTACACGTTTTTGGAAAGTAATAAATGAATGGATAGATAGATAATTAAATAATTAGAGAGAGAAGGAGAGAGAGAGAAAAAATATGTGGAGATTTGAGACAACTGGTACAGCGAACACGGGTCCCGGTCGTGGTGGAGTCGGGGTTGGAGGAGGGAGTTTAGATCGCTGAACGGCTCTATGAATGGGAATTTAAATGGTCGGGTAATACGGATGTCGTAACCGGATTGGTGCACGTCGTGGACAGCTGATTAACAGCTGATGCACGCTTGACGACGTGGCCTGCCAGAACTAACGAGAAGCTTGATTATAGAGTGCGTTACAGTAATCCAGTCGAGATGTATATAAAGGCATGGATTACCGTCTCAAATTGTTGCCTGCACATAAGAGGTTTTATTTGTGTAGGTGAAAAAAGCTGGACTACAATACAGTACACTAATTTAAGACCAACATCCCATTTTAAAGCCTAGATTAGTTATCAAAGGTCTAACATAGGATGCCAAGGGACCCAGGTCAACAGGGGCAGACTTCCAGGAGCCACTTGGACTAAACAACATCACCTCTGTCTTGTTATCATTAAAATGGAGAAAATTCACCGCCATCCAAGCTTTAATGTAATCAAGTCATGAAAGGAGATGTGTAATGGAGGAAACCTCCTTTCACTTTACAGATTTGGGTAGATTTGGGTATCATCTGCATAACAGTGGAAGTAAATCCCATGATGTCTAAGGATGTATCCCAGGGGAAGCAGATAAAGCGAAAAGAGTTATGGCCCAAGAACTGAGTCCTGTGGAACCCCGTAGGACAAGAGAGCAGTGGAGGATTCTAGACCATCTAGACCCACAAAAAAAGTTCTATTTGTTAAGTAGGACACACCCTAACATGGACACCCACAAGTTTACCTAGACGAGATATTAAAATGGTAAACTGTATCAAAAGCAGCTGTTAGGTCCAGCAGGACAAGGATCACAAAATCACCAGCATCAGTGCAGTGCTAGGCAGAGTTTTAAAGACAGACTGGAAAACCTCCAGGATGTCATTTTCATCCAGAAATAATTTCAATTGACAATAAAGTAAGAAAATATAAGGCACAATTGACACAACTGAACAAGGCTGACCACTGAAAGTGTGTGACAGGTTAAAGAGGGTATTACTGTAAAGGTAACTCTCAACATGATGCTACCACCACCATGCACCACTGTGGGAATGAGGTGTTCTTATGATGATGAGGGTGAGTATTTATGAACTTAAAAAAGTACAGTGCCTTAACACATTTGCTGTTACAGTACATTGAATTTGATTTACTAAATTGAATATACTCAAATATTTCAATGATGCTGTTTTTAGACTTCAATTCTAAGTAAGGTTTGATTACATTATATTTATGTTCTTATCTCTGGACAGGGAATTTGTTATAATTGCTCTCTATGGTGCAAACAAAATTAGGCTGAATAACCCTAGAATATTCCTTATTGATGGAGTATAAGATATTTTTAAAACATGTTAAAGTTTTACGTACGGGGCGATGTGTGAATATTTGGTGTCACACATTTTTGTGCCACAGAGATAAAAACAGTGGCCAGCTAGGAACAAATCGCCTGGTCATGAAGTTGTTCCAGGGTCATGATGACACTCATACATACACACAGTCACTTATGATGACCATACACTTTCTTTCTTTCTTTCTTTCTTTCTTTCTTTCTTTCTTTCTTTCTTTCTTTCTTTCTTTCTTTCTTTCTTTCTTTCTTTCTTTCTTTCTGTCTTTCTTTCTCGGTATCAGCAGTGTGACACTGTGTGGGCAGCACAGAGAGAGCTTGAGTGTGGCGGCAGATGGTTCCCATGGCAACAGGTGCCTACACATGATGACAGGCATTCCCACTCAGTCTTAGACACCTACTCTACCAACACACACACACACACACACACACACACACACACACACACACACACACACACACACACACACACACACACACACACACACACACACACACACACTCACACTCACACACACACACACACACACACTCACACACACTCACACACACTCACACACACACTCACGCCTCATCAAAAAGACTGGAAAAACTTGGCATAGCATAGAGGGTTATTCTCTCTCTCTCTCTCTCTCTCTCTCTCTCTCTCTCTCTCTCAGTCTGGTTAGTTTTAACAGAGTTTTCTTCTCATCATAACTCGTACAATGCACTTCAGGTTATTTTTATAGATCATGTTTTTTGAAGCGTGGTCGGCTGTCGCTCCCTCTGCCTAGCTTACATAAGATAACAGCATGCAGAGCAATGAAGGGAGTGCAGTAAAGTCACAGAGGTAACTACACAACCAGTGGAGGAAGCATAGCTTTTTTTTATTATACTCTATTAATAGAGATATTACAATTGCATATCCTGACAATTTTTTCACTGTCCCTTATAATCAGCAAGCGCATACTGTATGTTCACTAGTTACAGTTGGAAAATCTTTAATGAGAAAAAGCCACAAATCCATCCATCCACCTAATTATTGGCACCATTCATAAAAATAAGCTTTTAAACACACACACACACACACACACACACACACACACACACACACACACACACACACACACACACACACACTTTGATAAGTGATATTTAGAGCTTAGTGTATTGTCAATGGTAAATTGAGTTTGAAGTGTGTGTGTGTGTGTGTGTGTGTGTGTGTGTGTGTGTGTGTGTGTGTGTGTGTGTGTGTGTGTGTGTGTGTGTGTGTGTGTGTGTTTGTGCAATTGTGTCCTGTGATAGGGTATATCCTGCCCTGAGCCAAGTCCCAAGTCCCCTAAGATAGGCTTCAGGTTCACCACAACCCAAAAATATAAACAGTGTACAGATGAACAGAATTGATGGGTGAATAAGATGTTGGATGCTGTAGCATGGAAGGTCATGAGCTCAAATCCCAACACTGCTAAGGCCATTAACCCTCAAATGCTCGGTTGTATAATACATATTGAGAAGTTGCTCTGGATAAAGGCCCAGTCGAGGATAAAGCACTTTCGGAAGATTACATGGATGAATCAGTGAAACACTGGATTTAAAATGATTTGCACCCCTACAGTTAAGATAGGCTTAAGCATCCCCTTAAGCATAGAACAGCACTGAGATGATTTCTGTAATGTCTAATAAAGCTGGTGACACTTGCTATGTTGATTTATATTTTAGGCTGGCTGTATGTTAAATACTGATTTATGATTTTAATAAGAGTATCTAGATATCCAGTTGCAAATCAGCCTCAAAGCATTGATTCAGCCCCAGATATCCATATTATATTTTCCTTCCTTAATTTTGCCGAACATGTGGAACAGTCATTAAATGTAATGTTCAAGAGATATAAATTCAATTTTAAATCTTATTATGATTAGTTAAAGTTCAGGAGCTATAACAGCTTCTTTCAGACATGTCTCCCAGACAGCTTATTGACATATGAGTTTAAGAATAATTTTACATCTTGACAACCCCAACAATCCAAACTAACCTGTGCAATTCTGATGCCATCGGTTCTTTGTACAGATACAGATACACAAACTTCCTTCTCTTTTGTGTTGAAAGCTTTTTTTTGGTTCGCCTCAAGAAGTGTCATGTCAAGTTTCAACAATACAGTTTTTTAGATATAGATTTTTTTAAACACATAATATGTACAAACGCATTTAGGAGAAAATATTTTAACTAAAGAGTCTTACGATTAGATCACTGATTAGTTATTCCAGTACAATCATTTTCAAACTTTCACTTTAAGGTTTCAATAATTCTGGAGTTGAATCAATCTCTATGGTTCTAAATTTGATTGATCGTATGCTGTGTATTAAATGCCAATTTAAATATTTCCTAATTAAAACATTTCAGTGTTTTGACAAATTCCATTATTGTAATGCCCATAAAATCCCAACCAAATCCAAACACCCAAGCCCTCATTTTATTGTGCATTGTATACCATTTCTCAAAAATCTATATAACTGATGATTTATTCCCTGCAGACAAACACAAAATCACTAACACATATCAAAGGCATACAACTGCCACATGCTAACAAAACACAGGCACATAGCACTAAAATAGACTATAAGACAAATTCACCAACAAGCATAAACAGAGAAGGGACGACACATTTAACATGACCTACACTGACCGGTATATTATTAGAGATCAGGAAAGAGGAAGAGCGAGTTAGAAAGAGTTACAGATAGAAGAACTGAGCACGGGTGTTCATTTACAGAGTAGGCTCTCCTTATATAAAATCCTGAGCAGCTAACAGCCTACACACTCAGTTATGCAATACAGCAGCGGGAGTTAAAAACCTAGGAGAGAGAAGCGAGAGAGAGAGAGAGAGAGAGAGAGAGAGAGAGAGAGAGAGAGAGAGAGAGAGAGAGAGAGAGAGAGAGAGAGACAGAGAGAGATCCATATAGATCATCAGTAAATCAAAACTATTAGACAGAGCTGTTAAACAAAGTGCACACAAAACCCAAGCTCAAGCTATGAGACAGAAGAAGCGATCAGTCACACAAAAATAGAGGCATAAGAAAAAAACGGAAAAGAATCAAGAGTCGGTTCAACGTGTCTGCTAACAAGAGTCAGGAGACAAAGAGAAAGTCAAAGGGAAGACAGAGTTGGGGGGGGGGGTCTGCCTTTTTCAGGTTAAACTGAAAATTACATAAAAGGCAAGGCACAGAAAAGGCCTGGAGGAAGGGAGGGAAGGAGGGAAGGAGAGGGAGGGAGAGAAGCAGGCAGGCATGGGAAATATTAAATAAAAGCTCCAAAGTAGAGAAAAGAGAAAACAGGAAGAGAGAATAAATGAAATACTCTCCTGTGAAATCGAATATTAAGAATAAAAGCAATACAGCAGTGGCTCTTTTAGCAGGTCGGGAAATTGAAACAGCTTCTAAACAAGTACCTATTGTCCAATTCTGTGCAAATTAATCTTTACTAAACCATCCAGTTGATTAAACAGAAATGTTGAAAAATATCCTATACAGTCAATGCATTTCAAAATGATCATATAAATGTACGAAAAGTTGTGGCAGTTCGACAGGTTTTGGAGTATCAAAACTCTTCTAGACTTTCTGTCTCTTCAGACTGCCAAGCTAAACTGTAAAAGTTGGGACCTTCAAGAACTCAGCTAACTCACTCACTTGGCAAAACTCACTTCCCATCCTGGCACAGCATAATAAACTCAGTCCTACCCACCAATAAGTAAATCTGCCTCATGCAGAAACATGACCCAACCGTTTTATTCTTGCTGTTTTATCTTGGCCAACTGGGGCACTATTTCCAACAAAATATTTCACCCACATTTAACTGTGTGCCAGCATTAAAAATAACCCTGGATATTAATGTAACTGTGAAGGTCAAGCATTAGAATTGATTTAGTTTATTAACACGGAGAAACAAACTACTGTAGCCTGTAGCTGGACGTACATGTTTATCAGATTTGTAATATCAGTGAGTGCTCATTATCAGACACACCATAGCCTCCATAAATGATTGCAGTATGTCTTTGGTGTGTCCCATTTGGGCAAAATGTTTTGAAAACTGAAAAGAAGACCATTCGACTGATTATTTTTTTATTCAAATTATTATTAAAACCATTAGCAAAAAGTTCCTCAAGTAGCTGCTGCCAATGTGACCCAGAGTCTTCAGAGGAGAGACAGATGGAGTCACAAGATGAGTAGGGTATCAAAATGCTTAGGAGTGCAGGAAAGACCACTTGAGTTTGTGTCTGTCAAGGTCAGAACACTGAAGACTGGAGAGAGTCAGATATGGAATCAGAGTCTAATGAGAAAGAACAACAACATAGGAGTCAGATTCTTCACAGAACAGACTGGAATAGTCTATGAAGGAGAGACAACTGGAGTCAGAGTCTACATATAAGAGTCCAGTGGAGTAAAGGTCTACATATAAGAGACCACAGGAGTCAGATTCTGCACTAAATAGACTGTTGGAATCAGAGTATGCACAGGAGAGAATGTTTAAGTCACATTCTGTGCAAAAGAGACCACTGAAATAACAGAGATTGTAGGAGTCAGATATGGAATCAGAGGCAACACAGAACAACCATATGAGTCAGATTCCGCACAGAAGCTACCACTGAGAGACCACTGAAGTCAGAGACAGCACAGGAGAGACCACTAGGGTCAGAATCTATGCAGGAGACACCACAGAAGTTAGAGTCTGTGCAGGAGATACCACTGACTCTAAAAGAGAGACTGCTAGATGCAACATCTGTGCAGGAGAGACCACTGAAATAAGAGAGAATTTTTAGAGTCAGATCTGAATTAATGACACGGTTAAAGTGCAAATCTGTCCAAAATAGATGGTTGGAGCCAGAGTCTTCACAGGAGAGACAACTGGAATCAGAATCTACACAGAACAGACCACAGGAGTCAGTTTTTGCACTGAATAGACTGCTGGAGTCAGAGTATGCATAGGAGATACTGCTAGAGGCAGAGTCTGTGCAGGAGACACCAGAGATAACAGCCTGTACAGGAGAGACTGCTAGACACAGAATCTGTACAAGGAAGACAGTCAGCAAAGACCTTTGGAGACAAAATGAGAATGTTGCTGGACATTAGAGACAATTCTTTCAATTAGATTAGATTCAAATTTATTGTACAATATCCGAAGCCAATGAAATGCAATTGTGGCCAGAGTCTGTACTGCACAGATCACTCAAGCCACAGTCTGTGTGGGAGAGGCACTAAAGCAAATGTATATTGTTGCCAAAACCTTGCATTACATACCACTTTGCATGAGGTCTGTTCAGTAGAGACAGTTAATCCAGAGCCTCAGTATTGGAGACTGTTGGACTCAGAGTATAGAATGTGAGCAGTAAATATAGAAGGGGCTCTGGCCACATTCAAGGGTATTCACATGGCATCTTTATGTGGGGCATGATCACTGTAATTACTGATAAAGCAAAAATAAACAAATAAATAAATAAATATTTAAACACTGCATTATTAAGTCAGTTGTCTATATGTCCTCTGAAGCGATACCCTGATCAATATAATTCAATAACATATATGAAGCACTTATTTATTAGTGATACCCAGAATACTCAAGTCATTATTATATTGATATCAATCAACTTAGAATGAGATTATATATGTTTTTAGTATAGAGCATTGATGTACGTGTGTGGTTAATATGTTGGATTGCCACAGCTTTGCCATAACTATAAAATACAATGTGGTAGCTGTGAGAGGAGGTGAGAGCTTGGTGCCACAGGTGGCATGTGCAAGCCGAACACCCACTCACAGGAAACTAATTTTGGCATCAGACCAATATATCAGAAATATTATGTGGTAGTTTTAACACTTAAACCATTAGAACTCACATAAAGACTATTGTAATTTCACACACAGTGACATACCTTTATAATAAACAAGGTGCATCTTTGTGCTCCAAACTTCCGTTTGTCCATATATAAATATTTCAACAATTAATAACATTTTGTTTTATCTGTTGCTTTGCAGGTTGGAGACTGAAGTTGATATGGGAGGAAAAAAACTCACATCAAGTGAAAGCATATGAATCATTTTCACCATCAAGTTCATTAATGCCTTTACAAGGCAATGGAGGGGTAGAAACAAATATGATAATGACGTCAACAAACAAGTGACATCGTCATTGACACATGACAAACAGGTGTTAATGTGTGCATCAATGAGTCAGAGGACAGTGAACAGTGCTGCTCCATATGGGAACAAGCTGCACCAGGTGTGTGTGTGTGTGTGTGTGTGTGTGTGTGTGTGTGTGTGTGTGTGTGTGTGTGTGTGTGTGTGTGTGTGTGTGTGTGTGTGTGTTTGTGTGAGATAGAGATAGAGAGAGAGAGAGAGAGAGAGAGAGAGAGAGAGAGAGAGAGAGAGAGAGAGAGAGAGAGAGAGAGAGTTTTTATGTGATGACAACAACAAAGAGTTACAGAAAAGAGACTACCGGAAAGAGAAGGACACAAGGAAAGAGAGAGAGAGAGAGAGAGAGAGAGAGAGAGAGAGAGAGAGAGAGAGAGAGAAAAAGGAGAGAGAGGGAGAATGTTGTTTCCTACAAAGCCCTAGCAGTCTTCACACTTCCACCCCCACAAGGCAGAGCAGAGACGCTCAACACTAAGATGGCATTACTTGACTGTAGCACCGAGCAGCAGGATACACTCACTTACTCACACACACAAGAACCAAAAGCTCTGGGAAAAGTGTCAGAGCCGTATAATGAATAAATGATTAAGAGGACAAGCCTTCGAATGATCACAAAGTGTGAGAGCCCTCTAATGCATAAGTGATTAAGAGGACAATCCTTAAAATCTCAAAGACAGCTCCACAGGATGCACTTCTGTACACAACATAACACAAAGAAACTTATGAACATATGAAAGAGGAGGAAGCTCATCCTACTCTTTCAAACTATATTCAGATACATCTCAATGTCTCACTTTTCCCAAAGCAGTTGGTGTGTGTGTGTGTGTGTGTGTGTGTGTGTGTGTGTGTGTGTGTGTGTGTGTGTGTGTGTGTGTGTGTGTGTGTGTGTAAAAAGCAAGCCACCCAGAGAGCAGTGCTGAAAAGTGCTCTATGCATCACACACTGAAACACAAATCGATGGCTACTAAGGTGCAAAGTAGTGCATACAGTATATTCATGTGTTTGAAAGATTTCACATAACAACACAATTCAAACATTTCCAACAGAAAATAAACATTTATTGGTTGATCTAATAATAACAATATTAACAGATTACAACATTAAACTGACCTTTTCCTTGACTTTTGAATATTAGGCTAATAAAGACTTATAGAGAATGACGCACTTTACCTTTTTTCCCCCTCTATTTCTCAGCTGCTCCTCTTCTGAAGTTCAGCATGGCATCAGTGGCTCAGCGCAGCTCGTACCCACATATCATATCTTCTGCTTATTCTTACCAGATGTCATTAGAAAAGACACCAGTCCCAGAATTCATCTTGCTGATATGATTCAGTCGGTGATTCGCCCACTGAACTCCTCACACCCGCTTCTGCCTGTTACTCGCTCATTTTTAAACGCGCTCACGCACGCACGCACGGACACACACACGCACACGCACACACACACGCAACTTTTTCCCCACCGTCGAGACGGGCCCCGGCTGTCTCCGTGCGCATGCGCTGTAAATGCAGCAACGAATTAATCCCAACTGTGAAATGTAACACTGAGAATTATAATTGTTTTTTTTTTTACCGAATCGGAAGGGTCGGGAGCATCGCTGGTTATCCAAAGCAAGGGTCAATAAAGTCTAATGTGGGCAGAGATGGGAAAGTATTAAAAGACCACAGAAAGCCAACACCTACGTAGTGAATCTGAAGTGCGTAATTGGAGAGCTCAGGATCCTACAATCATCGACTGATACAGGAAAAAGTGCAGCCCACAAGTGCGATTATTTAATAGACCACGTCCCAAAATTAGACCAACAAAAAATGAAAAAAAAAAAAAAAAGACAGCACCAAAAAAAGTTAAAACAAACAAACGAATTAAAATAAATAAAACAATCAAATAAACAAATAAGTTTAATTCAAAAGAACAAAATTATGATGTAGGGTGTATATAAGTTTGTATTTATACAGAGTGACACATTTTTATCTCTCTTTTTTCTTTTATATACAAGTGAGGGATAAGGGCCTTGCTCAGGGGTCCCAGTGTCAGATTGGTGGACCTGGGAATCGAACTCACAACCTTCTGCTTGGTAGTAAAGCACCTTAACCACTAGGCTACCATATGTTACTTATATTATTATATTTCTTTAAAAAAATATATATATATATAAATAAAATAAAATAAAAACATATTTAGAACAAATGCATGCTTTATTTCCTGACCAGTAGGTGGCAGTGCAGCATATTGCTAAAACATTTTTATTTGCAGACACGCTTTACAGAGACATGCAGAAAACATTCCACAATGAGAAGCAAATGATTTGACCTTTATCAGCACAAGGAAGCCGTGTTACACTGAAATGTAGCCGGCATTCAATAACAACTAATCTAATGAATGAACCTAAGTCATACATAGGGAAGTCGTGGCCTAATGGTTAGAGAGTTTGACACTTAACCCTAAGGTTGTAGGTTCGAGTCTCGGGCCGGCAATACCATGACTGAGGTGCCCTTGAGCAAGTATAAATGCTCACTGCTCTGGGTGTGTGTTCACTGCAGTGAGTGTGCACTTTGAATGGGTTAAATGCAGAGAACGAATTCTAAGTATGGGTCACCATTCTTAGCTGTGTGTCATGTCACTTTACTCAGAGTGTGGTTCTAATCTAATTTCTAGCATTTGGCAGACAACCTTATCCAGAGCGACTCACAATTTGTACACTGAGCAATTGAGGTTTAAAGGCCTTGTTCAGTTGCCCAGCAGGGGCAGATTGGTGGACCTCCAATACCCATTAAACTACCACATCTTTTTAAACCAAGACTGAATACACAAAACGGATGGTTAACACTCTGGGATTTTTAATCATGTGAGTGATTTTTGAGATCACAGTATATCCATACAGTATACACAGTATACCATAATTCCCTCCGCTGTGTCAGTGGATCTCCAACTTCCTGACAGACAGACCACAAGCTGTACGAGTGGGCAAACACACATCATCCACCCTCACCCTCAGCACTGGAGCCCCCCAGGGTTGTGTTCTAAGCCCCCTGCTGTACTCACTGTACACTTATGGCCACTTCCAACTCCACCACCATCGTCAAGTTGCTGACTACACTGTTGTGGTGTGCCTGATCTCCAACAACGACGAGACGGCCTACCTACAGGAGACTAAAAACCTGGAGAGATGTTGCCAGGAGAACAATATTCTCCCGAACGTCAGCAAGACTAAAGAGTTGATAGTGGACTTCAGCATGAAGCAGGAGCGGTCATACCAACCTCTAACCATCAACGGGACCCAAGTAGAGAGAGTGGACAGTTTCCGGTACCTAGGTGTTCACATCACACAGGACCTGTCTTGGTCCTGTCACATCAACATTCTGGTGAAGAAGGCCCGGCAGCGTCTGTACCATCTGAGACGCTTGAGGGACTTCAGACTACCCTCTTAGGTGCTAAAAACCTTCTACATCTGCACCATTGAGAGCGTCCTGACAGGTAGCATCACTTCCTGGTTCGGGAACAGCACCATACAGGACAGGCGAGCCCTCCAGCGGGTGGTGCGGTCAGCTGAACGTACAGTACCATCCACACTGAGCTCCCTGACCTGCAGGACATCTACAGCACGTGGTGCCAGACCAGAGCCAGGAAGATTGTAAATGACCTCAGCCATCCCAACAGCTTTTCTTTGTTGCGTTCAGGGAAATGCTTCCACTCCCTGAAAGCAAACACAGAGATATTGAGGAGAAGCTTCTTCCCGCAGGCCATTCGGAGTCTAAACCAGGAGACACCCAGGATCTAGCACTGGACCTCTCTCTCCATCCCCACTGTTCTATCCACCCCCTCTTCTTTTGCAATGACACTTTAATTTTGGACTGTCACTTTAACTCTGGACTTGCACAGCACAGTGGCACTTTATACACTCCACATACTATTTACACACCATACTTTACCTTTACATTCTAAGGACACTTTAACTCTGGGCTTGCACAGCACAGTGCCTCTTTATACACTATTTACACACCATACTACACCTGTACACTTTAAGGACAATCTTCAAATACTATACACATTTATGTATATGTATATTATGCATATGTATATACATTATTTCTTCATCTATATTTTCATATTTTTATATAGTTTTCTTATATAGTTTTCTTATACAGTTTATACTTGTTATTATTTTATTCTTATTTTATTTCTTGCTTTTTAAAAAAATACTTTTTATATATCTTTTTATACTTATACTGGACAGTTGCATAAAGCATTTCACTGCATATCGTACCCTTTATGTATGTGTATGTGACAAATAAAATTTGATTTGATTTGATTTTCATCCATAGCAACTTGCAGAAGTGCCTTATTATCTCATGCTAGTCTAATAGCATTAAGACAAACTCTGTTAGAGATTAGTTAGAATTGGAGTTAGTGCAGCAAAGAAAAGAGTACAAGTCAAGATTTTCTGTGGAATTATTGCTTGCTTAAGTGCTGTATAAAGAATAGCATATTCATAGCATGTTCACTAGTTTACAGACTTAAGATACAATGAGCCTGTTCAAAGTTTTTTATTATTTTTTTTTTATTTCATTAAAAAAAACACACATACAACAAACAGGGGAGAAGGTGCTAGTTTAAGTATTTCATGAAGTAGGTATCCAATCGTCTTTTGAAGATAGCCAGTGACTCAGCTTTCCGGACCCCTAGCGGAAGTTTATTCCACCACCTCTGTGCCAGAACAGAAGAGAATCTTCTTGTATACTTACCTTTTACCCTGAGTGATGGTGGGACCAGTTGAGCAGTGCTGGTAGCTCTGAGGGTGCGGTGTGCAGTGTGAGGAGTGATAAGATTATTGATTATTATGATTATTGGCCATTATTGGCTTTGTAGGCAAGCATCAGTGTTTTGAATCTGATGCGTGCAGCTACCAGAAGCTAGTGGAGGGATTGCAGCAGTGAGGTGGTATGCGAATACTTAGGCAGGTTGAAATCAAGTCATGCATCTGCATTTTGGATCATTTGCAGAGAATAAATTGCGTTCATAGGTAGACCTGCTAGCAGTGAGTTGCAGTAGTCTATTCTTAAGATTGGCAGAAACTGTACAAGTACCTGAGCAGCCTGTGTGGACAAAAATGGCCAAATTCTTCTGATGTTGCAAAGAAGAAACCGACATGAGCGTGTCACATTAGCAACATGAGAGGAAAAGGACAGTTGAATGTCCATGGTTACCCCAAGGTTGAGAGCTGTGACTGAAAGGGAGATCAGATCGTTGTGTAGGGATATTGCAAGATCATGATCTGTGGAGAATCACCTGGAATGATCAGCAGATCAGTTATGCTAGGATTGAGCATCAACTGATAAGCTGTCATCCAGGATGATATGTCTGCCAGACATGCTGAGATCCGAATAGAAGCTGTGGTATCTGAGAGCGGGAAGGAGAAGATAAGTTGAGTATCATCAGCATAGCAGTGGTAAGAGAACCTGTGTGAGGAAATAACTTCACCAAGGGAGTGAGTATACAGGGGGGCAGAAAAGGAGAGGACTAAGAACTGAGCCCTGTGGGACACCAGTGGAGAGTCTGCATGGAGCTCCCCTCTATGTAAACTGATATGAGCGACCTTCCAGGTAGAAAGCAAGCCATTCCTATGCTGATCCATAAATTCCAAGACCTGAGGGTGGACAAGGGAGTTTTGTGATTGAGCGTATCGAACACTGCTAAAGGTTGAGGAGGATATTCAGTCTTGGTTTAAAGACATCCAAACCAAAGAAAGACAGGAAGTCACTAACCTAATATACATACATACTCTGAATCAGTTCAAATGGTAATAGAATTTTAAAAAATATTGTATATATTAAAACACCAAGCAGGGGCATGGTGGCTTAGTGGTTAGCACGTTCGCTTCACACCTGCATGGTTGGGGGTTCGATTCCCGCCTCCGCCTTGTGTGTGTGGAGTTTGCATGTTCTCCCCGTGCCTCAGGGGTTTCCTCCGGGTACTCCGGTTTCATCCCCCGGTCCAAAGACATGCATGGTAGGTTGATTGGCATCTATGGAAAATTGTCCGTAGTGTGTGAGTGAATGAGAGTGTGTGTGTGTGTGCCCTTCGATGGGTTGGCACTCCATCCAGGGTGTATCCTGCCTTGATGCCCGATGACGCCTGAGGTAGTTTGGATAAGCGGTAGAAAATGAATGAAAGAATGAAAACACCAAGCATAATTAGAACTGTTATACATTATAGCTATATTACAGTATGCCAAAACTTTATAAAACTTATGACCTAATAAAAAAAAATCAAATCGAGTACTTTTAAATTGATTCATCGATTCATCGATTCTCCTGAGTCACTTAAGTGTCATTCGGCTGTGAATCGTTCATCACTGATTATGTCACGGATTCACAAACCAAAGTAGGTTATGAAAAATAAATCTTGGGAAATAAAAAAAAAATAGACAAGTCCACATGTTTAGCCTAGCACAGATGCAATCTATTTTATATGCGAGCTATATCTCAATGCTCGTCTAAAAAGTCGGTTCAAAGAGCCGATTCACTATCTAGCAATTCCTCACCTACACCCTCAGAACTCACCCATCTAACAAAAAGGTCAGACAAATTCATGGTTTAATTGTTCGTAACATGGTGATTTTTGTGATGATTATATAAACACCCCCCCCCCACACACACACAATCCGACTACTGTACCCACAATACGCTGTTTGCACGCTAGATGGCGCCAAAGGAGTGTTTTTAGAGCAGAGACAAACGTTCATAACGCTTTATTTTAAGCAGCACACACTGTATAAAGCTTTAATTAACGTATTGTTATTTGATAACAGCTATATTACGTTGGCGTTTTGAATAAAGAATAAATTTAATATGAATAAAGAAAATGTTTACAGATTTCTGTGGGGCACAAGCTTACATACACTGAGTCGATTGTGTCTTCTGGATCTGGGACAATCTGGAACATTTCAGAAATTGTTGATTTTTAGAAGCTTCTGTTGTCTCAGTGGTCATAGCTAGGATTTTTCATAATTAGTAACTGTTTGTATGGACCTACGTATAAAGACATGTGTGGTTATGCCCTTGATACCATGGAGATATCATCTCAGCCAAGACCTCAGAAAAAATAGTGGAACTCTATAGACAAGTGATCTCTTTCGTTTTAAGGAGCCATTTCTAAGCAAATGAAGGTATAAACAAATCAAATGCTGATTCAGTCAGGAAAGGGGCAAAATTTGACTCTCTTGGATGTGCAAACTTTCATCTGAAAAGCTCGACTGAACCCAAAGACAACAACAAGGTAGCTTCTGAATGGTTTGGAGGCATCAAGGTACCAAAGTATGTACATTCACCGTTAAGAGAGCCCTACATCACCATGATCTGAAAGGAAGATGCACCTACAAGTTTGTCCATAATGATCAATGGTATGGATGGATTTAAAAAAAAGTTTAGGATTTTAATCCGCTGAACTCCATCACAAATGTGAAGCATGGGGATGACAGTGTCATGTTGTGGGGGTGTTTTACTGGAAATTACTGATGAAATTCAGAAAACAGTCAGATGAAGAAGATTTATCTAGAAATACACTACACGCAAAATCTTAAATCATCATCCAGAAAGTTAAATCCTGATCAGGGGCCTAAAAGCAGAACAGCAAGCTTAAGTGTAGCATGCAGCATTCAAAGATATAACACTTGGCACCAAATGGACAGGAAATTTAATGACGACCCTGGAGGTGTGAGACGAACGTGCTACCCACTAAGTTTGACCCCCTTATGTCAAACATATTAGTCATAAATGATTGCTGGAGGTTTATGAAATTTACTGCTAGAAGAAGACGAGGGTCAACGAGGACATGCCAACTCCATATGGTGTTAGAGGATTAACAACAACCTCCTAATCAATACACAATTATCAGACTGTATCTGACTGTAGAAAGGACATTATTCATAATAACAATGTTTATAACAGTTTATAATCACCCTCCAGTGTCACCCAAATGAGGATGAGGTTCCCTTTTGGATCTGGATCCTCTCAAGGTTTCTTCTTTTTCCATCTAAGGGAGTTTTTTCTCACCACAGTCACCTGAGTCAGTTAGGGTTAAATACAAACACATATATCTACATCAGATACGAGAAAGCCATAGACGAGATTCGCCTAGATAGCAGGAACACATAACTGCTTCCATTGAAACAAAGGCAGTGAATAAAATTGACACCCTTCCCAGATGATTACAGAATATTTTTTCTGTCTAATTCTGAAACAGTTAAGCTTTAGTGAGGAATAATGATCTTTAATCCTCTGAGATTTGAGTCTATGTTAAATTTAATTAAACATTACCCTACTCATCTAAGTGGCCTCCTGTCCTCCTCCTCTATTGCTACAGTACGGCCTGGGTTCATTTCCCGGGTAGAAAGCTGACCCATCCACCGAAGAGTTACCTCTCAGTGCCGGTCACAAGACTGGTAAAATAGGAGGGTTGTGTTAGGATGGGAATCCGGTATAAAACCTGTGCCAAATCTAATATGGGTCCACTTGATCTGCTGAGGCGACCCCAAACAGGGAGCAGCCGAAAGAAGGGAAAAAAAACTCATCTAAGTGGTGTAGTCCTCATCTGAACCCTGCTGGTGATAACACTATTGTGCAAAGCAGGTAAGGTGGAAATTTTCTCTCACTTCCAACAGAATTCTAAAAGTTTTTTTTTCCTCATCAGAGCATGCACATCCTTATGAGTAAAAGAGAAGAACAAACAAGCATTTTCCTTTGCTTAGAAAGGCTCCATTAAATCTGACTGATTCATTGACTTTGTACAGGATATGGAGATCCTGCTTAGGATCAGAAAACCATGACAAATTTTCAAGCAAAACTCATCAGTGCATCAGAAAGCGATAACATCTCTAGGGATTAGCTGGACCTGGTATTGCCTCGGCAGTCTTGTGCATTTAAATAACATAAAAGACAAATAGGTAATATCTGAAGAAATAGAGCAAGTTACTGGTGACAGTAAAGCTAAGAAAAAAGTCCCTCCTTTGTGGTTTTTAATCCTAATAATTCACTATGGGCAGCTATTCATTATTCACTCTCGAGACTGATTTCATTAATTGCTTGGGTAGTAATGTTTTGGTGATTTAAAGGCAGCTCAGCATTATCACTATAACAGCTACAAACCTGAGAGGCCTCTGAGGAGGGTTTTCAGATGCTACTCATGCAGCGTCAGGGGTGAAAATATATCGTGAGTCTTGATGTCAGATAGTCAGATGCATGTAAGAATTTATTCATTTTTTTAATTCATTTAAGAATTTATTTACATTTTTATCATTCTATAATTTTCAAAAAGAAACATCCAGATTCTAAAAAATAAAGCTAAAGATTTTATAATTGCTGTATGTGGCAATTGCAGTTAATTCAGAAACGATTTATTTTCTATTAGCTGGTACAGATAAAGCCATTTTTGTTAGTCTAAATGTTTATTTGTCTCTTTTCATGTTCACTCTTTGTGTCAAAGCATAGCAACTACACTCTTCTTTTTGTATTCTTGGTATGTTCACCTCTTAAGATGTAATGTGAAGTGAAAGAGTTTCTGTGTCCAGTTTTGTGACATCACAGGAGAAGGTTTAATCTCTGGAGAACATGTACGAACAGACAGTAACAGTGAAATGGCTCCATTCCACACAAAATCATACACTATATTGGGAAAGGCTTGTGGACATCTGAACATCAGAGCTTTTAATTCCAGATGTATAATGTTCAAAATCTGTTATAATAAGCTTCACTCTTCTGGGAAAGCTTTGAGAGCATCAGTGAGGTCAGGTACTGACGTTGGATGAGAAAAGAGTTGAGGTTACTCAGCATCTTCCACTCCACACTTGAAACAGGAACATGCTGGAGACTCTCAGGCTATATTCCTATTTCGTTGTTCCAAGTGGTCTCATACACATGACTAAGAATTATTTGTGAATTTTGACCAACTGAAAATCTTATATAGTGAATAAAAGCTAAAATCAGCCGTCTTTTAGTTATTATTTTAAAATGTTGTTCCAACTGGTCTCAGATCCATGACTAAGGATCATTTGCGTACACACAAACTCAGAACTCTAAACCGAACCATCCTCAGATCATCCTTGTTTGTTAGAATTGCTTGTGGGTAAGTTTTTTTTAATATGCTTGATTTGTGCATTGTGAAAAAACTGGTCACAGTCCGTTTCACATTTTGCTTAATGGATTAAGATCTTGAGGATTCAAATGCCTTGCTGTGGGGTTGTGTGGTCCTACTGTACATCCAGGTTAGCAGTGTTAGGCCAGTATTATGCCATTGTAACACATGGATCCCATTATGTTTTAGAGTTGTTGTAAGGCAGTGGTATTAATTGTATTGTGGCAGTGACAGAAAAAAGTTACTGAATAATTTTAATAGTATAAATTGTGCTTGTGATATAAGAAGTGTATGCATGGAGTTTGTCTAGCACAACCAATCTGTGTCCAGGACCACAGTCAGTAGCTTTATGGCATGTAGCATGCATTGATTATGTTTACCACAGTGATTTAATTTGAGCTGTGTGTGATTATATAACAGGTCATAATACAAGACATACTATGCAGTGAATTAAGGTCATGGCACAGACTTACTATCTATCCGAGAGCAATCCTTACTGCAGTGATTACTGAATTGTAGTGAGGTGAAAGGAAATAATCTTTGAAAGCATGTTTTTATTGAATATCCATGTAATACACATATGGGGTAAATATGTGATTAATAATGCGACCCACTTTTAAGAATGAAAATGTTGGCTCGTGTGTGTGTGTGTGTGTGTGTGTGTGTGTGTGGCTGTGTGTATAACAGATGTAAGCATAGCAGGTAGTTCATTTTTAACAGCAATGTAGTCAAATGGGTTCTTACCTTATTCCATGTCAGGAGGTGATTAGGCTTACAGTTGAAATGAAAATGAATCTCAGACAAAAACAAAATTCATATAAAATTAATACAGCAGGCACGATGAACGCAGGGGACATATAAATATTGTAGTGCCATAGTGATTTAATGATTTTTACAATAGATTTCATTAATGAAATGGAACGTAATGCTATTTTGCTCTTTAGAAGGTAGAGCAAGATTTCATAAAACACTCTCAGCAATAATTAAGCAAGGGAGAAGAACCACTTGTAAAATTATAGGAAACTGGTTTTGGTTTAGAAAAGAAAGAGTCTTTTCTTATTGATGAGGTTCAGAAAGAGTCTTTTCTTATTGATGAGGTTCAGAAAGAGTCTTTTCTTATTGGTGAGCTGAACCAAATTATTTAACTCACTGAAAAGTGTTCCTTTATCTTTCAGTCTATGACTACAAACAAAATAATTTACAAATTCATGATAATTTATACATTCGTTGCGTATATACCTATTTAGCATAAATGGTGGCAATAAGATCAACGGTTAAAATTCTGGGTTATTGATCGTGAGGTCAGGTTTTTAAGCCCCGGCATTTCAGTTCTTCATCCCAGCCCTGTTTACCTGCTTGCCTCATATGGCAAAAGGGACATCATTCTATGCAAGCATTCAGCCACCAGACTCCAAACTCAGAGCCTGGTCTATGTGACTCCATTGTGATTTTGATTTCAGACAGCAGAATGGGTCACAGGCTCTGAGTTACTCTCCTATGAACAGAAAACCCATCACTGCTTCACTTCCAACTCCTCAAACTGCTTCTTCAGCAACAAAGCCATCATGAGCACCATTACAATAAAGGCATTCTGAAATAAATATCAGGATAAAAGGAATTTTTAAAAGTGCCATTACAAAAGAAAATCACCATTTTTTGTTAGTGTCAATTTTAGGTAACATGGAACATCATCTTATCAAAGACAACATCAAGGAAGAAGCTCTGGGTGGATTAGTATAAAGCATTTATCTTTATTTGATCACCTCACTGTGCTCAGTCATCTGTTCATTAAATCCATTGGGAATGTTTGGAAATGTGTTTACTTTATAAACCATGTAATTCAACCCAGAAAATAAATATCAGATTTGCATGTGTAACTAAAAGGAGGGGATGGTGAAAAACATTCTTTTTTTTAAATAATGGGTTAAACCAAACAAATTTGTCACATTAAATGAAGCTATCTATATTAGCTCAACTAGCTTAGCAGTCACAAGTCTACTGAGTCAGTTCCTCTAACTGTTATTTACAGACCTCTGTGACCATATAATGAACCCCTCTGTGAATTCTGCAGATTTAATTTCAAACCTAGTTGTTTCTTTTGACAAAGCATTAATTCTGGGCTGCTTTAATATTCATTTTGATAAGTTAGAGGATCCTCTGAGAACAGCAGTTGTGTCCGTCTTAGATTCAGTAGATGTCAATGAGAACGTAACAGGACACACTCATAATAGAGGTCACGCTCTCAATCTCATTTTAACCTTCGGATACAGTCACACTTTCACAACCTGAAGACATTTGCGGACATTATCTCGTTTTTGTTTAAATTGCGCCTCGGACACAATATATGCAATTTGCCACGTCATCGTGTTAGACGTACATTTACGTCTGTTACTGCAGAGAGATTTACCAACAGACTTTTAGAATTATTATGATTACTTAGTCAGTATTTCTCTACACCATAGATATTGTAGCTCCAATTAAAAGGAAAATAATTAAAGGGATCATTAAAAACTTGCACCCTGGTACAATGACCACACACACACCTTAAAAAACAATCAACTATTAAACTAGAACATAAATGGCATCAAACCAAATTATCAGTATATCAATTAGCATGGAAGGAAACCCTTCATAGCTACAAAAAATCTCTTAGTGCTGCTAGATCAGTGTATCTCTCCAGCCTAATTAAAGATAAAAATAATTACAATAAAAATAATTTTATTTAATACTGTAGCAAAATGAACACGGCAAAAAAAGGTGCACACCATCTATTTGCAGCAGCAATGACTTCATGATTTATTTCAATGCAAATACTGAGAATACCAGGCAAAAACAAATCAGATTAATAATTTAAAACCGTTATTAATTTGAACTACTCACCTTCAAGAGACTTACTTTTACTAATTTCTTCCTGAGATTTATCAAACTACATACTGGATCCCTTACCTACATGTTTCTTTAAACAGATAATAGTAGTAACTACTGAACCCCTTGCAAAACATTATACATTTTTTTATCATCAGTTCATAGATCTAAATGGTGTCTCTCAACATACTATGGTTAAGTTAAGTCAAGTCAAGTCAAGTCAAGTCAAGTCAAGAAGGATTTATTGTCATTTAGATGGATAGATAGATAGATACAACTTTATTGTCATTGCATTGTACAGGTACACAGCAACGAAATGCAGTTCGGCAACTACCAGAAGTGCAAAATACAAAAGTGCAGATAAATATCTAGCATATTTACAGCAGGTGGTATATATGAAAGCATATACAGTAAATAAATATTACAGAATTACAGAAATGGTTCTAAGCTATGGCATTGAAGAGGAATGTGCAGAGTGAAAGGTTACAAGATTATGGCACTTAAGGAGTTAGCAAACTGTATAAACAGTCTACAGAGGTTATATACAGTGTTTTGTTTTGTGTTTGTTTTGTAGTGATCTAGCAGTGTAGTGTAGAGTTCAGTAGTGTGATGGTGGATGGAAAAAAGTTCTGGTTCTGGTGCATAAGTTCCTGTACCTCCTTCCTGATGGAAGGAGGATAAACAGTTCATGACTGGGACGTGAAGAGTCCTTGATAATGTTGTGAGCTCTGCGCAGACATCTGCAGTGGTGAATGTGTTCAATGGCAGGTAATCGGGTGCCAGTGATGCGTTTCACCAAATATAGCTGACGCAGTACGTACTGTATTGAAATGACACAACATTTCTCCAGGACCCTGGTGCTACAGTATAAAGAACAACACAGAGCTACTGCAAGGACTTAAAGTAAGTTGTCCGAGCCACATAAAGTACATCTTGTGCAGCCTAGTGCAAATAGTGTGGGACAAAAGTGTGCAAACAGACAATATAAAACACTACAGGACAGATACACAAAATGGCGCTGACTAGTGGGCATACTGTATACTATACAGTAAATTGTGCAAAAGTTCTTGTAATATATATATACACTTAAATTGAAACAGCAGTTGGATGAAGTGTTGAAATGTGTTGTGCAAAACAGCAATTTTGACTGAATGTGCAAGTGCAGTTCACTCCGTTGAGTATGTGTTTTTGTGTGCGTGTGTTTGTTAACAGTTCAGTTCTGGTTGTTGAGGAATCTGATGGTTTGATGGTGTGTGTGAGGGGTGCTGATGCTGTTGGCTTTGTAGATGCAGCATGTGGTGTAAATGGGAAGAGGGGAGAGAGACTTAGTAGATCTTCTCAGTTGTCCTCACTATCTGCTGAAGGGTCTTGCGATCTGAGACGGTGCAATTCCCAAACCAGCTGCTCAGGATGCTCTCAATGGATCCCCCTGTCAAACATGTTTATGATGTGGGGAGGGAGGTGGGCTTTCCTCAGTCTTTGTAGGAAGTAGAGACTCTGCTGGGCTTTCTTGTTGATGGAGATGGTGTTGAGTGACCATGTGAAATTCTATGGCAGAAGAATACCAAGGTATTTGGTGCTCTTGAAAATCCTCCATGGAAGATGTGTTGATGTTCATTGGAGAATGGTATCTCTGTGCTCTTCTGAAGTCAAGAACTATCACTTTAGTTTTGTGAATGTTCAGAGACAGGCAGTTAGCTGTTGCACCTCCTCTCTGTAGGCTGACTTGTCCTTCTTGGTGATGAGACCCACCATGGTCCTGTCGTCGGCAAACTTGATGATGTGGTTTGAGCTGTGCATTGCTATACAGTTGTGAGTCAGTAGAGTGAACAGCAGTGGGCTGAGCACACAGCCATGGGGGGCCCCAATGTTTGGTGTTCCAAAAAGTTCTGTTTTTAACCCATTGCTTTTCTCCTGATATATGCTACCCCTTGGTGAAAACATTCAGAAACATGGTAATAGCTTCCACTGTTATGTTGATGTTACACAGCTATATGTTTCAGCTAAGTCAGATGAAAGTTACCAGTTTATTAAGATTAAAGGTTTGTAATGTTTGTGTAATGTTTGAGCCACCTTCCTGTTCTCCCTTTTGTGTAATGTTTGAGCCCTGCTATGCAAGTCTTGCTATGTTTGAGAAAATATCCATTGTTAAATGCACAAAATAGAATTATTACAAAGAACATTTGGTGTTTAAATCCTCATTTTAAAATCCTGGTACAAAACAGATTTTAAAACATCAGCAGCAGAGAATCAGCTTCCAGCGTTCTGTCCTGACTTCCTGTGCAGGGTGACTCAGTCATGTTGGCTGTTCAGCATGATGAGCCCCCCCCATCTGAATCATCACAGAGACCAGTTCTCATGAGCTCTTCAGCCTAGACGACTCAGTGTGGGTGTGAAGAAGACAGAGAAAGAGAATATAGGGTAGATATGAGATGTATAGGTGTGGGTGAGTGAGTTCATATGCACACACACACACACACACACACACACACACACACACACACACACACACACACACACACACACACACAAACAAATTTGTAATTGGTGAATCAATGACTTATGTTGATCCAGCTTTCTTTTTTGATATAAACAAAAGCCTCAGGCAATAAAGTCCCCTCATAAATAAAATTACTCTCTTTTAAAATATATTTTTACCTTCCAGATTGTAGCAGTGATTGTTCAGTGTTTAACTGAAAATGGGTCATTATTTTTGTTGCTATTTTGACTTTGGGGATAATAAAAAAGAGAATAAAAACAATATTATTAAGGCTAAAAGACAGAAGCAGAAGAAGAAAGCTACAGTTGTGCTCAAATGTTTTCATACCTTGGGAGAATTTGCAAGATGTGTACCATTTTTTAAAGAAAACATGAGTGAGAAGGCAAAACAAACATATTTTATTTCTTATAGGACTCAATTTTATATGTAAGGCATAACAGAATGGGATGATTATCAAACAAGACATGACAAAAAGGAAGATAAGGAAATAATCCCTGTTCTTATCTCATGTATTGACCCCTTTAGCATCAATGATGGCATGCAGTCTTTTGTAATAATTGTGCATGAGGTCCTTCATTCTCAGAGGTGGTACAGGTGCCCATTCTTCTTGACAAAATACCTCCAGTTCCTGTTCATTTTTTGGATGTCTCGCACAAACTGCATGTTTGAGAGCTACCCAAAGTGACTCAATGATATAGAGGTCAGGAGACTGTGATGGCCTTCAGAACCTTCACCTTTTTCTGCTGTAGCCATTGGAGGGTCAACCTTGCTTTGTGCTTTGGATTATTGTAATGTTGGAACATTTGAGAGCGTTCAATGTGCAGCTTTCGTGTTGTAGAATGCAAACCACACTATATATACCCTTATTCGGTTATATGTACATATTACTACACTTTCTGTATAACCTCATACCCTTATTTATTACACTGCCACTTGTAAATAAGCTATCTATGCACTTAAGGTTAGATGCTAACTGCATTTCATTGGCTCTGTACATGTACCTTGCACAATGACAATAAAGTTGAATCTAATCTAATCTAATCTAATCTAAATTGTCTGCCAGTATTTTCTCATAAAATGCTGCATTCAAGAGATCCACACACCATGCTTTACAGTGGGGATAGTGTACTTTTCACCGTAGGTCTTGTTGACTCCTCTCTAAACATAGCTTTTATGGTTGTGACTACAAAGTACAGTTTTGGTCTCATCACTCCAAATGACTCTGCTCCAGAAGTTGTGAGGCTTGTCTAGGTTCTGTCTGTTGTACTGTAGGTGGGCTTTTCTGTGGCATGGAAGCAGTAATGGCTTTCTCCAGGCAACTCAACCATGCAGTTAATTTATGTTCAAGTACCTCCTTATTGTGCTCCATGAAACAACACCAACACTTTTTCAGAAACAATGTTCCTCTAGGACCCTGAAGCTACAGGAAGACACAGAGACAATACATGCAACCATATAGAACTAAGAGCTAAAGAGTAAAAAAACTATGCAAATAAAGGGCATGTGTGCAAACAGACCATACAATACACTACAGGACATACCCATAAAAAAGCACTGAGCAGTATCTGGTCTGTTTGGGGTGTGAAACATTTAGGTTGCATTTTAAAATGGAAAAATGGAATGTGCTAAAATTGCATGATGAGATAAAACACAGGAAAGAACTCTAGCTCCTCTAACATCCTGAACTCTAAGCCCTGAAGAACAACGCTGCGGTGATCAAAGCTGGAGATTTGGAGACAAATTCTTGGACAAGCCTTTCTTTGACAGAGAAAAAGGAAAAGCTAAAGGTGCTTTACTTTCTTTAGGTGGGCTGATGATGTAATTGATGATGTAAATGAGCTTGAGGTTGTTAGGTTCATCAGTTCATCATGCAGGAGGAGGCATGTTTGTTGAAGTAATTTATACTGACGTACTGATCTTAGTGACACATGTTTTCGGATTGCATAGGAAAGCCTTCCACAATCCCACAAAGGAATGTGTCCTAGATTGCACGGGTTAGTTTTGAAAACACAAGATCACCTATCAGAGTTGGTCTTACATTGAACTCAGGTGTCCTTCGAAGTCCCTCGGTCTTCTAACAAAGGATCCTCTTCAAGTTCTTCTACCTAATCTATTGTTTGAATCTTTAAATTAAGAAGTCAGACTTAGACCTTCTTGTCTTTTCAGGGTCCTCACAATGAGAGGCCTTGTTTTTATTAAAAGCAATGTAATACAGATAAATGTGTGTAATATATGTAAAGTAAAATAAAAGAAAATCACAAATAAAAACTCCATCAAATAATCAAATGGTATAAGAATAAAAGTAAAAGCAATTAAAATGCAAAGACAATAACCAAGAAACCATAAACCAAGAAACACTCTCCAAGCTTGCGTTTGTTCTCTTATGCACACAGAGTATAACATGCACTGAGCCTGCCTACACTAGAATGCACACACAATGTAATACAAAAGATTTTATACATTTTCAAGCCTTTTACCTATTGTATACGCCATTCTTATTGACTTTAAAACCAACATCCTTTACCATTCCTCTCTCAAAGTCAGTGAACTTGTGGTCAGCAACTGGTTGTATTTCTTATGTTAGTATACTTCCTTACTAACTAAGTCCTTCACCCATGCGGGTTGTGGTTTTCCCTTTAATTAATGGTTACAGATATCATCAGCAACATTGTCAGCGTATCCTACGAGCATTGAGGGTTGACTTTTTAAGAGAGTCTTAATATAACATATTCAGCACATTTTATCTTTTAACAAAATAAGCAATATTATTGCATACATATTTTGAAAGCAGAGAAAAATAAATAAAGAAAGAAAACGTAATAACTTTAATATTCTCTTGATCTTGATCCATTCTTCATTTCTGTCTCAGTACAGAGTCTGAAACATTTTCCTCCATTGATTTCTTCAAGCTTCATATTCTTTAATTCATTCACTAGTTGTTTTATTTCTTCTGCTGCCTGTTCAATTCTCTTCTTTTTTTTTTCTTCTCTATGTCTTTGTCTCTTAGCGCAGTTTTGAAGTTGGATAGCATTGGTAAGGTTGCTTTATTGAGCATGAAGTTAACCATTCATTTCCTTTATCATCCATTCTACCTACTCCTACTAAAGGTCCCATTCTTACAACATTGTGTGTGTGTGTGTGATTGAGTGTGGGTGAGTGTGTGTGTGGGGGGTCATCAGCATAACAACAGAACACACCATCTAATGATATTGTAGGTAAAAAAAATAAGCAACATCAGGTGAAAAACCAAGTATCAAGTATCAGAGGAAGTATCAGTAAGGTCAGCAAATTTCTCGCATTGGTGCAAGAGTATGTTACTGGCTAATTTATCAAAATCAGCAGTCAGGTGAAGCGAAAAGAAAACTGTCACGATGTGACATGGTGAGGCCAGGGCAGCGCCGGCAGAGCAGGAGGCCGGGGTGGTGCTGGAGGCGGAGCCAGAGACCAGAGCAGGACCGGAGACCAGGGTGGTGCCGGAGGTTGAGCCAGGGACCAGAGCAGGACCGGAGACCAGGGTGGTGCCGGAGGTTGAGCCAGGGACCAGAGCAGGACCGGAGACCAGGGTGGTGCCGGAGGTTGAGCCAGGGACCAGAGCAGGACCGGAGACCAGGGTGGTGCCGGAGGCGGAGCCAGGGACCAGAGCAGGACCGGAGACCAGGGTGGTGCCGGAGGCGGAGCCAGAGACCAGAGCAGGATCGGAGACCAGGGTGGCGCTGGAGGCAGAGCCGGAGGCAGAGCCAGAGACCAGAGCAGGATCGGAGACCAGGGTGGTGCTGGAGGCAGAGCCAGAGACCAGAGCAGGACCGGAGACCAGGGAGACTCAGTCATTTCGGTCGACCCGGCCGATTCGGCTGGTTCCGTCGACCCGGTCGGTTCGGCTGGTTCCGTCGACCCGGTCGGCTCCGCAGGTTCCGTCGACCCGGTCGGTTCAGCAGGTTCCGTCGACCCGGTCGGTTCAGCAGGTTCCGTCGACCCAGTCGGTTCTGTCGACCCAGTTGGTTCCGTTGGTTCGGCAGGTTCCGTCGACCCGGTCGGTTCTGTCGACCCAGTTGGTTCCGTTGGTTCGGCAGGTTCCGTCGACCCGGTCGGCTCCGTCGACCCGGTCAGTTCGGCTGGTTCCCCGACCTCATCGGGGTATCCGCCAGTTTGGAGACCAGCCGGTTAGCACGGGCCTCAGCCCAGCTTGCCGGTACGGTAGCCATGAGACCTGGCTCGGTCACTGGTGTGCACGGGACTGGGCTGTACGGAGGCACTGTAGGGCATTCGGGCGTCCGTGGCTGATTCCGCTCTGTAGCCCACGGATCCCGATGCTTGCTGCCCCCCCCAAAAAATATTTACGGCCGGCTTCCGTCTCTACACTGCTCAAGGTTAGCGTGGACCCGTCCAGGAGCAACGCCAAGTTGACGAACTGCGAGAATGTTTTTATCTCTCGGGTAGACGGCATCAAATACCGCAGGATGTCCCTTAGTCCATTCTTGAAAATGTCCTTGAGCGCCTTCTCGTCGAAGTCGACCTGATTGCACAGGTCCACGAATACCTCCGTATATTTCTTGACCGGGGAGTCCTCCTGACAAAGACAAAACAGTATTTCTGCTGGATCCATGGGGTGAGTCGTTCTGTCACGATGTGACATGGTGAAACAAAGGCAAGTGAGGATCCAAATGCAGTTCTGCTAATTTAATAAACAAAACAGAAACAGTCAGGCAAAACAGGTCATAACACTGAACAGGACAGGGAACAGGGAACAGGAACAGACAAGAGCAAACACCAAACACCAACAACGATTCACAACAGGGAAATGAACAAACAGTGTATATATAGTAAACAGGGACCAATCACAAAGCAGAGACAATCAGAGACAAAGACAAAACACCTGGGGAAGAGATGGAATGCAATTAATGTCCATGGTAAGGAATGAGAGGGCGGAGCAAACAATTAACACCAGGGAGAGACGGCAGACAGAAACAAGGGGAAACACAGACACGTTACAAAAACAAACAAACCAAAGTCAACAAGTTATTTGTAATCATGAGAACAGCAGTTTCATGGATGTAATATTATTTTACTTAATACCTGAAACTTCTCAAACAGGGTTTGGAGGCTGAGTGGTGTAGCTTGCAAAGAAAAGGCAGGGTTTAAAAAGCGCTATTAGAAGTGAAGAAAACAGAAGAACAGAAAGAACCTCTGGGCATCATTAGTCATTAGTTATTAGTGATTAATTGCTTAACTTTCAGTGAAATGAAAACCCAGTCACTCCTCTTTAGACTGTGCATTTAAATAAACTATATGAATTAGAATGAATAGAACCAAATGTTGAGTTGAGTTCCATGTAATAAGAGAAAAGTGCAGTGTGCATGATGTCAGTGTCATGAGTGTCTTTATGGTCTCCTGAGGGATCTATAAGCTGGACATGTCCATGCTAAGGATTCTGATGACCTGAAGGAAGAAACTTAAAATTGAAAAAAAGTGAAATTTAAAGTTTATTTAAAAATAAAAACAAACCTGTCAAAATATCATACAAAACATCCATCATTTTAAATCAACTCTGTTTTAGTAACCACAGCATCCTCTAAAAATTTGCATAGCAGCTTATTTTATTATATCAAAAAAACCTGAACTCATGTGTAACTCAATCTTATTCAAATTGAATTGTAATGAGAAAGTCTCTTTCTGAAATATGAATCAGCTGTCCATGACACGTACTGAACCACATATTTGCGTTAAAGCGTGTTTAAACCAAAACCGAGCACATGAATACGATACAAAGACGAGGACTCCACACTGCCCAAATCAACCCTCCGGAAGAAAAAAGAGACAATTAGACACATAGGAATGTGGAACAGAGGAACAGGTGTGCTGAGGCAGGAAGACGTATATAAGGGCAGGGCAGACATACAGTATGTAAACACATGGTACAAGTAAAAAGTCTGGGCATGATCCTGACAGTAGCCCTCTCTAACCCCCATACCCCCGAGACACGCCAATCTCGGATCATGCTCGAAAGCCCAGGGAAACAATGATCACTGCGAGATCCAGGATAGGGGAGTTAGGCACACAGCAAGGTAGGTGTGGGAAGAAAGGCACACAGTGAGGCAGGTGGGGGGAGCGAGGCACATGGCGAGGCAGGTGGGGGGGAGCGAGAGTGTAAGCTAGAGATTCTGTTAGTTGATGACAGTAAAACTAAAAGCTATCTCTGCAAAACCTCACTGATGCTAAAAAAAAGCAAAATCAAAGTTCAAAAAAAGTTGACTGATGAGCCAATTATTAAATTAGTACGACCTGTGATTTATTAATGTTTATAGGCTTTTATGACAGTTTTCACTAAATATTTAGCTTATATGGCTCAGCTACTCTTTCAGTGTTTCTTGCCATTCATTGTTAAGTATTTTTATAATAAAAACAAGGATACATGTATGTAGTTATCCATTAGTGTTGGTGATGGGGTCCATGGCTGGCTGGTGTTGGGACAGACCGGAGAAGCCATCCAAGTAGAACAAGCCCCATTCAAATGGCGTAATCTGATTCACCAAGCTGTCTATCCCCAGAGAACCCTAACAGCAGCCTGGCCTGATCTCAGTGGCTGACTGCCTCTTTAAATCTATGAGATCTGCAGGAGAGTCGTATTACACATTTGCACATCCACAAAAACAATGCGACGCAATTCAGAGCCCTTTACCTGGCTAAGAGAGACACTACAACCACTGTGATTAGCCAGTAAGAGTTCACTTTTATCCCAGAGTCTTGTTACACAGCATGGAGAGATGGTGTATACTCTGAAAAGCAAAGCAAGGGAGGGGGGAGCATTCGGAGTATTGTGGGATGGACAGATAGACATTTTCCCAAAGGGTTCATGGATTTAATGCAGTATTGATGCCCACTGACCATCTGCACTCTTTCTCTTAGTGCTCTGTAACAGGAGATACTCCCAGTACATCTGTATTTTAAGCTGAGAGTCTCCAGTAAAGAGCTAAATCTTGTATGTCTTTGAGAAACAGCTTCTCACTACCCTGTCATTGTTCTCTCTCTCTCTCTCTCTCTCTCTCTCTCTCTCTCTCTCTCTCTCTCTCTCTCTCTCTCTCTCTCTCTCTCTCTAAGCCTGAGCGAAATTAGACTCCAGTAAACCGACAAATAGGCTTTAGGACAACACTGTCAACTCACATGAGCACCTTGTCTTGGAAAAATTTTAACTTTTTTCTAGATTAGACAGATATACTGTCCTAGCAGCAGTAAAACCCTGACATTACAGGCATGCTTAACATGCAACATGCAAAGATATTTGGCTAAGAATGCATTGCAATAACCTAAGCTAAGCGGCAACTACAAGCAGGAGCATGAACCTACTTTACTGCATTATTTAATAACATTACAACAGATTAGCTATATCAAATAGATATCTATCTGATATCTATTTGATCAATATCTAATAAATATCTATAGATAGATAGATAGATAGATAGATAGATAGATAGATAGATAGATAGATAGATAGATAGATAGATAGATGGATGGATAGATAGATATTACTTAAGTTCAATACTGGTGTATTAACCTCTGTAAAGATGAATGACTTGTGTAACATATGGTGCAATATTATCTGTTTTGGACCAGGACCTTCCCAAGTAGGTTGGATACAACTTGACCCCATCTACAAAGGTTGGGTTGGTTTCAGGGCACTTCTTTTGCATCCAGCAGCTGACAAACTATCACATGCGCTTATCTAGTTTACATACATGTGCTTCACTGGGATGATGTCAGAGTGACAACGACACTTGCAAATTTACACAACTTTGCAGTATTTCCCTTATTTATGTGTCTGTTTGAAAACTGTGTAAATTTTTACACTAGCATGAATAGCTATCCTTGAACACCTTGGGGAAGTCGTGGCCTAATGGTTAGTGAGTTTGACTTCTAACCCTGACTCCAATACCACGACTGAGGTGCCCTCGAGCAAGGCACCGAAACACCCCCAATTGCTCCCCGGGCGTGTACTTTTTTGTTTGGGGTCACCACAGCAGATCACATTGTCCTGAAATTAGATTTGGCACAGGTTTTACACCGGATGCATTTCCTGGTGGGACTGGTACTGCGAATGAACTCTTCAGTGGCTGAGTTAGTGGCCTGCCCATGAATTGAACCTGGGCCTGGGCTTATGAGAACGCAGGATCATGCTGCTGGACCACCTGGGGGCACAGTTAAGACCTTAAGATCATTTGCAATATGTACAGGAAGCCTGATATACTGTACTTCATGTACATACTACAACTACAGCTGCCGATTCTCTTAAAGCCTCCAAAATTAGACAATTTTAAGCAACAAATGGGCTTAATATTCTTATATTTGTTTTACAAGAGACTCATAATGAAACATATAATATTGTAGTTATGTTGTGTGATGCAGAATGGATTGCCCAATAAAAGGCCCGTCTAATTTCGTTTTGATGCATATTGCACATTTTCTGTTAATCCAGTAAACTTCATTTCACTGCTGAAATAATACTTTAGTGTCCTTCAGTTATTTGATAGATCAAAATGAAATGGCTGATCCAAACACCCAAATATTTATAAATGAAAATCATAGAAATTGTCAGGGGTTCCTAAACTTTTACATATGACTGTACACACGCCTCAGTGTACAGAAAGCATTACACAAGAAGCTAGACCTGTTGTGATGAGACACAGGCGAGTGAGGATCCAAATGCAGTTTGACCTTTTATTAAGCCAAAACAAGAAACAAGCAACAGATAAGCAGGCAAAAACAGGGCAGAACAGGAACAGAGACATAAACAGAGACATAAACAGACAACATACTACAACGACTAACACCCGGGAAGTGAACAAACAGACCAAGAAGTGGACGGAGCAAACAATTAACAACAGGGCAATGCAGCAGACAGAAACAGGACAAAAACACAGACAGACTTATTACACTACTGAATTAAATACACAACCCAGCCCACATACCTGCAAAAACAATCTGCAAAACTGCTAATTGCTAACTGCACATACCTGCAGCTACTGCCAGCCAACCAAAGGGACAACCCAGATGGGACGCATCCCAGCTATTACCAATTGGCTTTTAAATAGGGAGTGTATCCGGTTAATTGGTGAACACAACTGGCAATCATTCATCCATTTAATTCCATTACACATGTAAATAACCAATATTTACCATTAATTAGAACTGCACACACTGTCTAGAAAATTCTGTTAGCTACTGATGCTAACTGATTAGCTAGTCAAATCTGCCAGTATGATATAGGGTCAGATTCGCTCATCCTCAAGTTCATCCTCCAAACTGCACATAGGTGGATTATCCATCATCAAAACAGATTGATAACAGATTCTTTATATTTGTTTTTTATTAATGAATGGGTGCTAAACTGAAGCCTAAATTCAATGTTTCCTCTGGTTTGGCTTTTGAATAAATGAGCTCAAAGGATATAGTTCAATTAAATTAAATTCAATTTGTATAGCACTTTTAGGAAATTACAGGTTTACAGAACATAAAATGTTTGTGTAAATTCATTTACATTTATCTCTATGCATCTATAATGAACAAGCCTGAGGCAACTTTGGCGAATACGAAAGCTCCTTTAAATGGAAGAGGATGAAACCTTGAGAGGAACCAGGCTCAAAAGAGAACCTCATCCTGAATTAAGTGACCCCAGAGAGTGTGAATATAAATTATAAGAAAAACCAGAGTGTGAATTTAAAAGATTAGAAACACCAGAGAATGTGATTATAAATAATGTCCTTTCTACAATCTTATTCAGACAATTTGGAGTTGTGTAACCAGTAGCAACTCATAAATTAGCTCATCATGTAAGCTCAAATTCATCATAGATTCAACACCAACTCCTCTGTGCCAATGCATTTAAATGCTCAATGATGGAGAAACAGCATATGTACAGTAGAATATAATATTGCTTATTGATTAAGAGGATATTCTCATCCTCCTAGATTGGTCAATTTTAGCAATAAAAAAATGCAGAACGCAATGCCCAAAGCCTGGTACAGGGAAAAAAACACTGGTCCGCCTACACAAACTTGTTACTCACCTGAGATCATTTGCATTTACAAATTGTCGAGTCAGTCATTATGCAAGACATTATGCAAGAAGGACATATAGTCTACAATATTAGACATAAAAAAAGATATAAAAAAAAAAGATTATTTCAAGCTAGAAATAACATTAATATTATTTGTTTAATAATAAGCGTAAAATGAAGCATATTACACAGATACATATTCACCCATTGTTGTACAGAAAGTGGATTAAATTCTGCTTTGTAAGAAACTAAAAGCAAATAGAAAAGAAAACAGACAGTGCAGAACCCAATGAGCAAAGCCTGGTACAGGGAAAAACACTGGTCTGCCTACACAACCTTGTTACTCACCTGAGATCATTTGCATTTACAATTTGTTAAGTCAGTCATTATGCAAGGCATTATGCAAGAAGGTCATATAGTCTACTACAGTAGACAAAAAAACAAATGTGTATGTGTGTGTGTGTGTGTCCCTTATAACTGTAAGACTATGCTAGAATTGTGCTTGAGTCCAGCTTTGATCAGCAGTTTACCAGGTGACTACTAATATTATAGATTCTGGGTGTTGTAGTTCCTGGTAGCCATGTTTGAAGGCTAAACTACTGGGATGTTTAGTCAAATTCCAACAAAAACCTGCAAAGCAGAGCAGTCGAACTCTTCATGGCAAGGACGAAATCATGGAAATACAAATATTTAATACATATATTTAAACAAGTGGTGGACTGAGGAACATTTCTATTATCAGGTATATTAACATCAGGGTATTTGCATCATAAGAAGTGATTAGAGAAAAGGAAATAAAACAAATGAAAATAATATGATAAGCTATGATACACTGCATAAGAGCTGTTTATCAAAATTGGATTGAATTTGGCTATTAGACCAGCTTTTGACTGCCAGTCCTGGAATGTGAATGTGTGAAATCTCCCACTTTGCACCCAGTGTTTCCAGGATTGGCTCCAGTTCCACCATGACCATGACCCTGATAAGAACAAACAAGCAATGAATAAGGATATGACAACAAAGCAGAGCTAAAAAAAAAAGTGTGCAAAATGCGTGCAAACCCAGGAACACGCAAATTGTAATTTGAATAAAGGCATTTTAAGCTTTGTTATCTGTCCCTTAACCAAATGTTGTCACGAAAGCTGGCAATTTGTACCTGTAAGTTGAGGATCTAAGTTTTATCAGATTTTATATTCTGCTGAAGTCAACTGGGGAAAAAGTGAAGCCATTTTAGTGGGGGAGTGGGGAGGTTGGCAACCTACACTTCCGGGAAGTTTAGTGTGGAAAAGAGGTGGTTTTAAGTACTTGGGTGTCTACCTTTGTAACAATGAGTTTTTAAGTAAAAACTGGGAAAGCAGTGTAGAGCATGTGAACGGCAGACTGAGCAGGTAGACGATGTCTACCCAAGAATGTCCTACAGGGGGTGAACGCTGATCATCAACAACCTTGCCTTGTTAATTCATAGTTTTGATGCCTTCTGTGTGAATCTACAATTTTCATAGTCATGAAAATAAAGAAAACTCTTTGAATGAGAAGGTGTGTCCAAACTTTTGGTCTGTACTGTACGTTAAAATTCAGGTCTTTCTCTCTCTCTCTCTCTCTCTCTCTCTCTCTCTCTCTCTCTCTCTCTCTCTCTCTCTCTCTCTCTCTCTCTCTCTCTCTCTCTCTCTTGATAGATATTAAATTAATAGAATTTAGTTACAAATCCTTCTCCAAGCCTTACAATGTTGAATCCAAGCCTTACAATGCCTTACAATGTTGAGTATTAATAAAATACTCCAATGTCCGTCCATGCTTTTTTTTCATTCATTTCTTTTTACCTTTCATGTTTTACATTACATGTTTAACTGTGTAGCTGGGGTCAAGGTTTGGCATCTGTTGGAGGTCTTTGTCTTTATACTCCTTTGCTTCACTCATTTTGTTTCATTCATTTTCCTAGTGCTGCTGATTTGCATGTCATAATTTGTTTATTTTTTGTCTCCTTGACATTGTTTCTTTAAGCAGCTTCTTCACATACTGTATATGCTCCAAGGTCTGTCTTTCTCATTGCACTCTTTTATTTTTGTTTGTATCTCTCAAGTAAGTAAAACGAGTTATGATTCTGAATTTAATAAACGATGAGTTAGCCGAACAGCTCAATAAAAGCAAAAAGTTTATGAGCATATTCATATGCTCCTGTAGCAGAAGCATTGCATTGTTAAAGTCACATCCTTGTTAATGAATAACCTCTATCTATCACCTTCTAGCTCATTTGCTTAGACAGGCAATTCTTTCCATAATAGTGAGCTTTACACTTCATCTAAACAACTACACATATGCAAAGCTCTATTTAAGCTGCTTCAAAAAAAAAATCCTCCCTCCAACCCCTAAATCCACACACATCCTTTCTTCATCTCATACTCCCACATGCTGACCTTCACGCACTGTGATGTGCAGCCATGCTGGAAGAAATGTTGCATTTATCACATGGCTCAGTGTTTCTGTGTGTGTAGAGCAAGGAGATTTTAAAAGCTATGATTATCAAAGGTGGGTGAAAGAGTCGAAAATGTATGTAGTGAAAAAAAATAGCCATTACACAGAGTCAGATTTATACTGTAGCGCCACCAGTAAGGCTTAATAATAAGTTAATGAGATAATAAAATCCAGTTAAAAAAATGAGAGACAGAGAGAGAGAGAAGTCTTCAATATGCATTAACATTTGCTAATATTTGCTGTTATTGTTATTACACGTGCAAATCAACATATTACCGTGTCATATTTTCTCTTGTACTTTGTTTTTCAGTGTGCAATTGTACTCTTAACTTTTTTAAACCTGAATGCAGCCAGCAATGTCAGGTTCACAAACCCTTTAATAAGCACACACGTGAAGTTACTTCTTGCTAATAAGATAGATAGATAGATAGATAGATAGATAGATAGATAGATAGATAGATAGATAGATAGATAGATAGATAGATAGATAGATAGATAGATAGATAGATAGATAGATAGATAGATAGATAGATAGATACTTCATTTATCATAGCGGAAATGCAAGCATCCAGTGGCAACATAAAGAGAAATAAGAGTATCTCAAACACAGTATACACCCCCCCAAAAAAAACACAAGTAAATAAATAGACAGACAGACAGACAGACAGACAGACAGACAGACAGCCAGACAAACAAACAAACACATACATACATACATACATACATACATACATACATACATACATACATACATACATACATAAATTAATTCACCCTGAATTACGAGTTATGGACCTCTATTGGCTGGTTGAATTACAATCAAATGTTTTTTGCTATCACTTACTATATCACATTCTATAAGACCTTCATCTTCAATAAAACCATCACTTGCTAAAACTGCTTCAACTTCTATAAGAGACTCTCCTTCTCTAATTTAAAATAAATGAAAGAAAATATAATTTACTACACATAGTTGGAACTAATTTACAATGCCACAGGCTTGTTCCGAAGGGACAAATAGTCCCTTAGGGATGTTAGGGATAAATAATCATTTTAATTTTAAACTTTACAACTTTTTTCTGTTTTTATACTTTTTAAAGCTGCTTTGTGACAATGCCACTTGTTAAAAGCACCATACAAATAAATTGAATTGAACTGAACTAATTTTTTATACTAAGAATAAAGCTCATTATTGTTTCGTTTGTGAGCTTTCCTAATTTGTCACATTTTCTTGCTGTTTATTCTAGGAAATTTCTAACACCATTTTGATCAACTGCAAAACAAGAATTCATCCTGATCAAATTTAAAGCTCATTAAATTGCTGATTAATCTAACTCATGGCTAACTGACTGCTAGCAGTGAACATCTAAGTTGCCTGGGTTTATTGACTTATTGAATATGCGCTATACTGGGGCTGGAAAGTCATTAAGAATCTTTTGGTTTAGCTTGGTAACTTGATGAATGAAGAGGAGCAAAGAGATAAAAAATATTTTATACCGATTTCAAAGCTTTTTCAAAAACAGTGCATCTGCTTGTGAACATTGTGTGTGTGTGGGGGGGGGGGGTTTACTGTATTCAGTTGAGATAAAAGGAAAAGTTGGAGATTAATTTATGACCACTATATATACTGTAAGAATGACAGTGATAAATGTATGTAACTTTGTGGTTGTTAAAGGGTGAAAGGTGGAGTCATATAATGCTTCAACTATTTAAAACTCATGTGATGTGAGAACAAACTACACAAAGCAAAAAAGCTATAAAGCAGAGCACAATGAACATCTGTTTTACAAACTTACAGAAACTCTAATGATAAAAAACAGTGGAGTGAATAATCTTAAATTCGACATCTTACCAAAATCACTTGCACCCCAGTATTCGAGAAAGCCAGGAGAACATTTTGAACCCTTTCTTAAGCATACAAGGCCTGAATGTTTCTACACATGCAGTATAGCAGAGGCACGAGAACCATTTCCAACTAAACAAAACACAACTGCAACACCAATTGGCTAAACGAACAGGCAGAAAATGCGTAAACATTGCGCATGCAACAAAACTGACTCAGGCAAGGTCAGAGGTCATATATATACTGGTTCATGCTGGTATAGTGCTGGTATAATGCTGGTCAGTGCTGGTATAGTGCTGGTATAGATGGGTGGCCAGCATAGTCATAATGTTATCAAGCAAAACGGGGCTGGTGTAGCCAGTTAACCAGTATGATCTTTCTGGAATGAGCTTTATGGGAACAACCTTTATTTTTGCTTGTGTATGTTTCTATGTAACACATTAATATGTGTTTAATAAGATTAAAACACAATATATTGGAATATATTTAATTATAAGAGTGTTATTTATTTTTCTCCCTCTTTTGAATAAAGAACTGAAATAACAAAGTTCAAAAAGCTTTGAATAACAAAGAATAAAAACATTTAAAAATTGTTCGTTAGGGATTAAAGTGTCTCCACAAATTAAATATAGTAATACCAACAAATGTTGACTTCCCGGGCTCCATGAGGGAAGCAGCATATAAATCATACAGAATGATGGTTTTTGAAGGATTGTATATATAAAATCCATTATATGATCCATTTGTCTTAATTGAGAAGTAGTTAAGTTGTGTTATGCGAGACACAGAGGAGGAAGCCGGAGTGAAAGCAAACAGAGTTTATTTGCAAAAACACGGAAGTAGAGTAATCCGGTGGTGCGCGGGAAAGCACGGCCCACAAAGGTCCAGAGGTAAGCAGGCAGTCTGTGTATTCCGGTGGTGCGCGGTGGAAGCGCGGCCCACAAAGTCCAGAGTATTGATGATGAAAGGCAGTCGGTGCAATAACCAGGGGAGCGCTTAAGAGAAGCACGAAGCTGAACATGAACACGGGAGTGTAGAGGAATGAACAGTCAAACCATGGATAATAACTGACGGTGAGTGGGAGTGAGAGAGGGGATTACATATGGTGGTTGATGAGTGTGAAATGAGAGTCAGGTGTGTGCAATTAGTAAGCCGGCGAGCCGCTCCATGCGGGCGGGGCACGCACGGGAGAAGAGTCAGAGAGCTCCCTGAAACCACCCCCTCCCCCAGGGGTGGCACCGGATGCCCTGACCCTGCGACGAGGATGACCCCTAGCCCTGGGCGCCGGGCGGTGCGGGTGGGCAGCGTGGAACTCCGCCAGCAGACTTGGGTCCAGCACGTCCTGCCGGGCCACCCATGACCGATCCTCCGAGCCATAACCCTCCCAGTCTACCAGGTATTCGAGGCGACCCCCACGCCGTCTGGAGTCCAGGACTTCCCGCACTGCGTAGACACCAGGCTGAGCCACGACGTCCGGCTGGACGGGCGCCACGGGGTCACCTGGAAGGCGAGAGACAGGCGAGACACAAGGTTTAAGCAAGGACACGTGAAAGGTGGGGTGTATGCGATACCTTGACAGCAGCTCCAGCCGGTACGAAACATCACTGTCTGCCTGGAGATCCTGAAAGGCCCAATGAACCTGGGGCTAAGCTTGCGGCTTGGCAGCTTCATCTTCAGGTCCTTAGTGGAGAGCCACACCCTATCCCCGGGGCGGTAACGAGGAGACTCTAGACGCCGAGCGTCAGCGTGCCGGCAGGTGTTGCGGAGAGCTGGCGCAGCTGGGTGTGTGCCGACTCCCAGACCTGGTGGCTCTCCCGGTACCAGGCATCCACCGATGGTACGATGCTAGGCTTGTCCGACCATGGGAACAGGGGCGGCTGGAACCCCAGCACGCATTAGAAAGGGGTGAGGCCCGTGGCCTCCTGGCGGAGAGAGTTCTGGGCATATTCTGCCCAGGGCAAGAAGCAAGCCCAATCCCCCTGATCCTGGCTGCAGTAAGTCCTTAAATATTGGTTCAGCTCCTGAATCTTACGTTCCGCCTGGCCGTTGGACTGCGGTTGGTACCCTGACGTCAGATTGATCGACACCCCTAGGAGCTGGAAGAAAGCTCGCCAAACCCGAGATGTGAACTGGGGCCCACGGTCTGAAACTATTTCCTCTGGGAGACCAAAGTTCCTGAACACATGGTGGAACAGGGCCTCGGCAGTTTCGAGGGCTGTGGGCAGGCCCTTCTGAGGCACCAAGTGAAGGCCTTAGAGAAATGGTCCACCGCTAGCAAGATGCATGTGTTACCTAATGGCCATGGCAGGTCGGTCACGAAGTCTATCCCTAGGTGTGGCCAGGGGCGCTGAGGTACGGGAAGCGGAACCAACTTGCCGACGGGCAGGTGGCATGGTACCTTTGCCATGGCACAGGTGGCACACTCCTGGACATAGCGGGTCACCTCCTCTGCCATCCTCGGCCACCAGTAACGCACCTGAAATAGCTGGACCATCCTCCTCTCTCCCGGGTGGCCTGTGCCTGGTCCCTCGTGGACCGACTGGATTAACCCTCAACGGCAGACGGTGGGGACAAAGACACGTCCCTCGGGGCACCCTCCGGGGGCGGGCTCCTGGATTTCGCTGTCCACATCCCAGACAATAGGCCCCACGACGATCAAAGGAGGAAGGAAGGGGTCTGGATCGCTGGCTCCACGGGGGCGGAGCAGAAGCGCTGGCGGAGCACCTTGAATGCCCCCTGGGCCTCCTTGGTCCACCTCTGGGTCCGTGCCTTACCCCTGAGGAGAGAAGTGAGGGGAGCGGTGATCTGGCTGTACCCCTGGATGAACCGCCGATAAAAGTTGGCGAAGCTCAGGAAGCGTTGGAGCTCCTTAATCGTCTCTGGGATGGGCCAGTTCCTTACTGCTCTAACCTTTCTCGTCCATCTGCATTCCCCGTGCACTGATGACGTAGCCCAGAAACTGCACCTCCTCACGGTGGAATTCACACTTTGAGAGGTTGAGGTAGAGCTGTTGGGAACGAAGTGCCCCTAGGACCTCACATACGTGGGCATGGTGCTCCTCCAGGTTCTTGGAGTATATCAGGATGTCATCGATGTACACCATGACGAACCTTTGAAGGTAGGGTCGGAGCACTTCGTTCATGAACCCCTGGAACACAGCTGGAGCGATGGATAGGCCGTACGGCATGACCCGATATTGGTAGTGTCCGGAGGGCGTGATGAAGGCTGTTTTCCACTCATCTCCCTTCCTGATGCGCAGCAGGTTATACGCGCTCCGGAGATTGAGCTTGGTGAACACACGTGCCTCCCTTATGGCCTCAAGAGCTGCTGGAACAAGCGGGAGAGGGTAAGGGAGAAGAGAGATCTGGGCGTTCAGCTGTCGGTAGTCTATGTAGGGACGCAGGCCCCCGTCCTTCTTCCCCACAAAGAAAAAGCTCGAAACAGCCGGGGAGGATGACTTTGTGATGAATCCCTGCTTAAGAGCCTGCTGGACGTACTCCTCCATCACTCGATGTTCTGGAGTGGAAAGGGGGTAGATTCAGCCCTTGGGCAGCTTAGCCCCGTGAAGCAGGTTGACACAGCAGTCACCAGGCCAGTGAGGGGGGAGACGAGTGGCCGCCTGAGGACAGAACACGTCCTTGAAGGCCTGGTACTCCTGGGGGATCTCTGCCTGCTTTGACGTCGTGGCTTCTTCTACCCTGGTGGCGCCTACCATAGCCTGGGGGATTCTTACGGGAAGCTGGGAGATGCAGTGCTCCAGGCAGTGGGTACTCCAACGCAGAACGTTGCAGGGGTCCCAGGAGCGTGCAGGGGCGTGTTGGCTTAGCCAGGGTCTTCCCAGGATCACACTGATGGTGGAATCGTCGAGCACCATTAACTGGATTTCCTCCCGGTGGAACAGTCCCACCTGTAGAGTGACTACCGGTGCACAGTACTTGACCCAGCCTCGACCCAGTGGGCGTCCCTGGATGGTCTGGACGACTAAGTCCTGGGAACCCCTCTCACGGGGCAGCCGTAAGCTGGTGAGGCAGGCTTGTGAGATGAAGTTCCCTGCTGAGCCGGAGTCCACCAGAGCATCCACGGAAAGAGAGAGAGCGGGAGTTAGAAGCGTCACGGTGAGTGTAGATAGAGTAGATATGTTTCTCGGAAACTCTACTGTACTCACCGCTGCTCGAGCTGGGAGCGTGGGACATCTGGCGATGGAGTGACCTGGGTTCCCACAATACAGGCATTTACCAGATGGCAGGCGGCTGTTCTTCTCTCTCCGGGACAGTCTCTGAGAGCCCAGCTGCGTGGGTTCGGTGTCTGAGGCGATAGTAGGGTCTGGTGGAACCCCTGGGGTTGGTGACATGGGGTGGCGAAAGACCAATGGACTTCTTAATGAAGTCCTCCAATCCAGTAGTTTCCTCAAATACCGCCATAGCTTGTTTTATTTCTGGAGACAAACCCTGCCGATATACCCCCAGTAACGCCGACTCGTTCCAGCCACTAGATGCCGCCATGGTGCGGAAACGCAAGCTGTAAGCAGTGATGTCATCAGTTCCCTGACGCAAGCTAAGCGGCTGGTCGGCTGTGGATAGGACCCCGGAAGTGGCGCTGAAAACCTCGATAAAGTGCACGGTGAAATGGGCATACAGATTTATCATCGGGCTGGCCGAGTCCCACGATGATTGAGCCCAAGCTAGTGCTCTCCCGGACAGGAGTTAGATGAGGAACGCTACCTTGGATCGCTCGGACAGAAAGCGCTGCGGTTGCATCTCTATGTAGAGGTTTACCTGGAGTAGAAAGCCGCGTCATGCTGAAGCATTTCCTGAAAAAGTGCCATGGGGCTGCCGGTGATAGCCGGGGGGTCTGGACGAACCGCGGTGGAGGGAAAGGCGGCTCGAAGCGCGGTGACAAGATCCCGGACCGGGTCTGAGGAGGTGCTGGGTCGGTTCTCCATTGTCAGGTAAGAGCGGAAAGGTTATGTGAGACACAGAGGAGGAAGCCGGAGTGAAAGCAAACAGAGTTTATTTGCAAAAACACAGAAGTAGAGTAATCCGGTGGTGCGCGGGAATGTGCGGCCCACAAAGGTCCAGAGGTAAGCAGGCAGTCTGTGTATTCCGGTGGTGCGCGGTGGAAGCGCGGCCCACAAAGTCCAGAGTATTGGTGATGAAAGGCAGTCGGTGCAATAACCAGGGGAGCGCTTAGGAGAAGCACGAAGCTGAACATGAACACGGGAGTGTAGAGGAATAAACAGCCAAACCATGGATAATAACTGACGGTGAGTGGGAGTGAGAGAGGGGATTATATATGGTGGTTGATGAGTGTGAAATGAGAGTCAGGTGTGTGCAATTAGTAAGCCGGCGAGCCGCTCTGTGCGGGCGGGGCACGCACGGGAGAAGTCAGAGAGCTCCCTGACAAGTTGTTTGTTTTATAGTAAAGCGGTAATGTGAAGAGATATTGCCCAGCATCAGCGTTGCTATGCAACCTTTAAAGTAACTATGTTCACAAAGGTAAATCTCGCAATGTTTTCGACTACATTATATATCTTACAGTGTTTATCGAAATTAGTATAAGTGCACATGTTCCAGATCATCGTATTTTTGCCACCGTAATAATGATTTTGTTTGGGGTAAATAAAAAGCTTCAGCTTCTACACAACGAATCTGCTGATCACTGGGAATCTGAATGTTTGCATACGTGAGGTACCTGGATGAAGGCTGCACGGCACTTTAACTATGACATGTTTGACCAAACTAAGGTTTATTGGGTAGCTATGATGGAAGCAAGACTTCTTAAGGGCACAAATACTAATGCTTAAAGGTATGTACTGTAACTTAAGCAGTAGCTGTTTTATCGTATTCACTGCACAATATAAACAAATGAGTGATATATAATTTTGTTTCTTATTTTGTTTCTATAAATTTTCAGAGAATAAAGAAGACATAGAGCAGGAATTGTCTAAAGGCAAACGACTCCGGGTAGCAACTCTTAAAAAAACATGGTCATCGCCACCACATATGACTTGTTACTCGCTAAAAGAGAGAGCAGAAGCTAAGACCGAAAATGTGTGTTGTAAAGGTTATATTGTGTAATGTTATTTGTGCACGTGTGTAAATTACAGTGTGATGGCAATTGTCATTGCCCAATAAATATTTTAAACAAACTTATATCCAGAATATCCAGAATGTTTTTCTTTATTAAAAAGTGAATTGCAATTCTCTAGAAAATTGTCTTGGTCTTTATTTAATATGCACTAAGAAATGTGATATGTAACAAATGGGTTTTGTTGTGGTCTTGCTGGGATTATACTAGCATCCAAAAGACAACATATGTTGACCAGCACACCAGCATCCCAGGCTGTTCAGCCCACACACCAGCATCCCAGGCTGGTCGGCCAGCACACCAGCATCCCAGGCTGGTCGGCCAGCACACCGGCAACCAGCACCTAATGCTGGACCAGCATACCACCATCCCAGGCTGGTCGGCCAGCACACCGGCAACCAGCACCTAATGCTGGACCAGCATACCACCATCCCAAGCTGGTCGGCCAGCACACCAGCATCTCAGGCTGGTCGGCCAGCACACCAGCAACCAGCACCTAATGCTGGACCAGCATACCACCATCCCAAGCTGGTCCCAGCATGCAAAACATACCTTATGCTATTTTTTAGCAGGGTACACCTTGCAGTTTTTGATATATATTCATTTTCATGCTCATTTGAGCATGTTGTTTTTAGGCAGTTTCTGTGCAGTTTTTTGATCATTAGTCCAATTTATTAATTACTTAGCCGCCACTGCTTTTATGTTTACAACCTCGAATTAATCTCACAAAAATCCAACAGGAAAACCCTTTACCTAAACCTACAGTGTTATAGTCTGTATTTTGAATACTCCTACATTTAATCCTGACATTAAAACGGCACATGCAATCCTCTCCTCTCGTTCACTTTGCTTTTATCATGTTTCATCCTGACATCTAAGTGCTTGCAGGTCAGTGAACTCTAAGAATAAATTAGAAATGAGGTTACATGCCAGAAACGGCTGCTTTAATTCTCTGTGTGCTTGTTAGCGACCTGCTGTGTTGGCTCTGTCAAGGCTGTACTTTCTGTGCGAATGCAGAAGGATGTGTCTCAGGAGACGGGGAAATTTCTTATGCTTTTCCTCCTGCTCCTTTCAATTAGGTGTTAATCAGCACCACTGATTCCCTGTCATCTGTTTGAAGTTTGTTTCATTAAAAGAAATAAGGCAGATTTTCTCCTCCTCTTCTGTTAGCTGTACTCCTTTTCTGTTACAGACCACATACCTACACACACATACACGCTCACAGTCCTCATTACTTAAATATAAGGAGTAAAACACAACTGGGTCTGTGCGGGTATAGGAAAACATCTTAAAATGTTTTTATTCCTCTCATACTAAAGCAATTTGCCAGAAGTATTTTTTTTATTTATTAAAGAATGACAAAAGTATCTGTTTATAGTCACAATTAATGTTGTGGAACTTTCACAAAACAGGTTAGTTCCTATGATCACTTATGTTGCCGCTGTTGCTCCCTCACATTTCAGTGACACTCTGTCTGTTTATGTGAAACAACTGCAATACAAGACATTGTGCATGTTGTTATGTAAAGTATAATTGGAGACCAGAGAGTCAGGAGAGGGGGGCACTGTGGCTTAGTGGTTAGCACGTTCGCCTCACACCTCCAGGGTCGGGGTTCGAGTCCCGCCTCCGCCTTGTGGGTGCGGAGATTGCATGTACTCCCCGTGCCTCGGGGGTTTCCTCCGGATACTTCGGTTTCCTCCCCAAAGACATGCATGGTAGGTTGATTGGCATCTCTGGAAAATTGTCTGGAGTGTGTGAGTGAATGAGAGTGTGTGTGTGTGCCCTGCGATGGGTTGGCACTCCATCCAGGGTGTATCCTGCCTTGATGCCCGATGACGCCTGAGATAGGCGTGACCTGAGAAGTTCGGATAGGCAGTAGAAAATGAATGAAAAAGAAATGCTTTAAGTGAGAAGTGTGGTGCATGTGCAGTAGGAAAATATGAACATTCAATCAGGGATGGTTGGAGGGGGAGTTACGTGTAACAAGAATCAATGTTTGTTGGCTGGTTTTTCCATTTGATTTTCTATTGCCTGCAGTAATAAAAAGATGAGGAAGACAAAACAAGAGAAATAGAAGATGAGAGAGAAAGAGAACATGAGATTGTCTAGAAAAGCCTGTGGTATAATATAGAAACAAAAATGTATCAGAACAAGAGCAATAATATAATCTTGTGATTTACCTTTCAGCTGGACATTACTTTAGGAGATATTGTTACTGAAACCTAATCAACACCTTCTGACCAATCAGCATTTAAAATTAACTGAATTATGTTCTTTGTTTTTAAATGTTTTTACCACAACACAATGGTGATGATGATGCTGTTCCCACATTACAAAACTACTACAGAAACAACAAAAAACTTTTGTTTACAAATCCTGTCTTGAATGAACACACGACAGGATTCAGTGTGTCAAACAACCCATGTAACAGTGAACTTGACACCACAGGTGTTCATTTAACACCAGGGATTTTTCTGAATCTTTCCATCTGACATTAGTGAGTAACTTAATGCTGTGAATTCTGCTTAAGCTGAAAAGGATCTTTGTGGGATTAAAGAAGGTTAATGAAACCTAGAAAAAAGTAATTTTGTGGCAAAGGCATGCTTCTGTCATGCGTTTTATAGCTCATTTAAAGTGGCTTACGATTTTGGGGGTAAACTCTGCTGGCCTTGTGTGTTTATTTGGCCAACAGGAATATCTGGTGTGGATCGCATACTGAAGTAATGGACACAACACCGACATTACTGCCCCGTCATCAGATCTGATCCAGTGCTTCGTCACAAATACAGTTTAGGCTTTTTTTTGCCTGTAAATGTATTTAAATAAATGACAGAATTTCTTCTTAAGTACAATATGTACAGTAGTGTTTTACATATCAGTGTAGTGCGACTAGTGTTATTAAAGCGTCTCCATAAAAACAAAATAATCACCCAGATTATTTTTCACATAATTTTTCAGTCATGCTCATCTCAAGGTTTCTTTTTCGTGACATCTCAGGGAGTTCCCTTTCAAGGGAACTTGATGCTGTGTCATGGCTGATGCCATGGGAACGCTCCTTGCAAATGTGGTGTCTGAAATCTCTGTAAAATTATGCAAATCTATTGGCTAAGGAGGTCATGTGACGAAGCAGGGCGTGAAAGCAAGACCATAAAAATCACATCTATTTCACATTACTCCAGCTTTAGGAAATGCTCTGTATATATTGCTGTCTATTGTCTGTCTTATTGTCTAAGACTAGGGCAAACGAAGATACAGCCGGTTATTTAGGGAGCCGATTGAGTACATTGCAAGTGATTGCTTTTCGCAATCTCTGATCTTCTAATCCATTTTCTGCCTGTTTATTCTCTATTTAGTGATTGCTAACTTTTCAGCCATTGTGGGCCTAGATGAACATGGGTATGCGGCGATGCCTAGCCTGGAAGATGTGCATGCAAGCAATCACTTCCCTTCATCGGCTGAATGGAGAAAGTCTGCACTCCCTTTGAGGCCCTGTCAGGTCTTGCTGGCCTTATAGGGAAGGCCTACAGTCCCACAGGTTAAGCTGGTGCGGTGCTGCATACAATGGCAGTTTTGCAAGTGTACCAAGCTGACCTGCTGTCGGAAAGCAATCCTAACAACCGAGGGCTAGAGTTTCTTGGGATGCCCCTTTAGGGCCATCTCCACTGCTGTCCACAACTGACCACCCATGCTCCTGCTTTTTAAGTGTCACTGTCTCCTGGATTAGCCCCTGTCAGCTTAGTGTTTCACATCACTACGCAAGGTAATCAAAGCAAAAGTCTAGCACCTTTCTCAGACCCAGAGGCCATAAAGTGTATTTCCCTTCCAGGTTGAGCCTCTGCGTTTACAGCTGGCTTTTCTTGGTTCCCATGCTGAAATTTACAAGTTTAATATTTCAATAGTCAAGGTCGGTGTGTCACAGATCAGGTCCAGGGACTGGTTTGCTATAATAATTCTAAAGGATGCATACCTTCACATAGTGAACTTGCCAGAGCACAGGAGCTTTGCCAGGTTTGCTTTCTAGAGCAAAGAGTACCGGTGCCGGGTTCTCCTTTTAGGAGTAATCTTATCACTTCCCCTCACAAAGTGCATGGAGCCTGCTCTGGCACCATTGCACCCCAGGGCATCCATGTACTCAATTATCCAGACAACTGGCTAATCTTGGCTCATTCAGGGGTCATGGCTTACCCACATGAGGTCCCTAGGCTTCTGGCTCAAGCCAGGTAAGTGTGTGATTTCTCCTTCTCAGAGACCCAACTCATGGGGATAGTTTGGGAATCAGCCACGATGTAAGCAGTCTGTCTCCCACATGGGGATTCCATCCTTTCTCTGGATGCTGTGCAGAGGGTGCTTGGCTTATGGTTGTAGCACCCAAAGCTATTTTTTGGGTCTGGCACAGGAGCAGGGTTTTTTCATCCCCACAGACATCCTTCCCATGGTCACAAGGGTTACTCATGACAAGCTTTATACCCTTCATATGTGGACAGACCCCGGTTCTCACCTTGGGACCTACTGTGAAGGTGTGTTATCATCACATGGTTCTTCTGATGGATGTCTTACTCGGGTTTGGGGAGCCGTCCTAGGCAGCTGCCCTGCATGTGGCATTTGGGAAAGCTACTGTCTTTCATAACACACAGATTGTCTGAAGGTGGGGGCTATGTTTCTACCACTGAAACACTTCCTCATGAAACTCAGGGGCTGCCTTTGGTGGTCCCCTCCTTCAATTATTATGGCAGTCTGTGTCTGTGTCCTCTGTTTAGATTGGCACACCAGATCTTTCCCTAGGTAAAGAACAGTTTTCTCAAGCTGAGAGTGATTTATACTCCAGAGTGCATGATCAGGGTGCAGGTTTCTGCTTAGACATAGGCCAAAGCCTATGTCTAAGCATAATGCCATCAATCATTATGGCAGTCTGTGTTTGTGTCCTCTGTTTAGATTGGCACACCAGATCTTTCCCTAGGTAAAGAACAGTTTTCTCACGCTGAGAGTGATTTATACTCCAGAGTGCATGATCAGGGTGCAGGTTTCTGCTTAGGCATAGGCCAAAGCCTATGTCTAAGCATAATGCCATCAATCATTATGGCAGTCTGTGTTTGTGTCCTCTGTTTAGATTGGCACACCAGATCTTTCCCTAGGTAAAGAACAGTTTTCTCACGCAGAGAGTGATTTATACTCCAGAGTGCATGATCAGGGTGCAGGTTTCTGCTTAGGGATAGGCCAAGGCTTGGGAAATAGCATCTCCACCTGTAGGAGGTATAATAAATATGGCAAATTTTGGCCAGGTTAAAGTGGCATTGTTCACCTCTAAGGAATCATTCCACTGTCTGCTGTGGCTTTCCTTTTTTTGGCATGGTGCAAATGACACTTTACCTGATGGCTCTGCTCTGCTCAGGGGATTCCTGTCAAGAGGAACCTCCTCTCTCAGGCACAGGGGGTGATTCTCCACCCCTGCCTTTAAGATTTGGATACTCATGGTCTAGCCCCTGAGAGCCCCTCTACAGCTCCTAGACTCCTGTCTCCCAACCGTGGTTGTGGAGACTATGTTAAACTTTTTCCTCTGGTGTAATTGGCATCATCAGCATCTAGTTCACTGATGTGTGAGTTCCTGTAGGCACAACTATTTGAGGGACTATCACTCTTTACATTGAATTATTTAGTCTAATGCCTATTCTCTGGTCTCTCACATTTTGCACTGTGCCAGGCATCTGAGCCTTTCCAGCAAACAGTGTCTCACCTCTTAGGACCTCTTAGTGGGCCTGGTGGGGCTGCTCTAAGCCCCTTCAGGTTTAAATTTGTACATTTATATTCTGAATATTTATATTCCTGTAACACTGTATTGTGACCATTTGTTAAATGGTTTGTGAGGTTTTTAACACCTGAAATCTTTTGTATTGTAAGTTTTAGAAATTATAAATAAAAATAAAGTTGACTGAACAGCATCTGCTGCACACTCCAATCTCCACTGAACCTATTTGAACTTATTGTCTTTAATTGATTTAGATTAAGGAAAAGTGAGATAGAACCTTAAAAAACTGTAAAGATTAAAGTTTGAAAACTTTCTAAATGTCTTAAAATCTCTAATCATTGTGTTTTCATCTTTGAACATTTGAAGACTTTTGGCAGGAAAGAATTATTGTTATGTCTGTAATGAACTCAGAGATTATGCTGAACTATTAGTTTCTTCGGAGCTCTTGGTTGCACTTCAATATAAGCTGTTATAAAAAGGATATTATTTACATTTACATTATTTACTGTCCAGTTAGTTTTACTGTACCGTCATCGCCTCAGGCGTGATCATTAGGGTTAGATATCAGAGATATATAGTAATTGAATTTTGAACTTTAAAATTTTTCCATCCTATGTTTTTATGGTCTTTTAAAGCTGCTATAAGTCTGTTTTCAATTGTTAAAAGTGCTATACAATTAAACTAAATAGAAAATTTAATTGAAGCTCCAGTCAGTCTGTTAATATGAATTTCAGGAGATTTGTTCACTGAAAAGTCAAAACTGTATTATCTCATATCTGAAAAGCTTTTTTTTTTAAGCTTACAATTCCAGGTCAGTTGTCTTTACGGATCATACCATTCTCTGCTGTTCAGTTATAAAACTGTTACTTCATAAAGTTCATTATAAAATGGTGTTTTATCAAAATCTTTGCAAATTTTTATTCTAAATAATTATATTGCTGTAAAACCGCTTTGAATTGATGTCCTCTGTTAAAAGTGAAGAATTGGAATTGAATTGAATTCTGACTGAATTTGAATGCAAATGATTACAAGAGCCACGTGGTTTCAGTGATCATGGTTTTATTTTCTTTACATATCAACACATAATCAATAAATCTGATTGTCAGAAGCATCTTGTTTAAAGCTCCTGGTCAAAATGAACATGTAGAATTAAAATAAACAACTCCAGTTTTCTTTGATAAAAGCTTACACGCAACACACTCATGTCACTTTTTTAATGTCCCTCTGATAGGATGCACAGTAGTACAGTACAGAGAACCCTTTAAAGATCTTATAGAACTTACAGCTCTGAGCATGAGAACGAGGGCTGAAATGGTGTGAATTTTAGAGTGCAAGAGATAATCAGGTGTTTGTATAACCTGTCACACCTAGTGTGAAGAGAGAGACACAGAATTATTGCCTAATCATTAATATCGGTACTTACAGTACTTAATTACTTAATACAATAATTAACCTAAGTTGGATATTTTAGTGTGTGTTGTGTAAATGTATAGTGGTGTTTTTGCAAGTTCTCTCTTTCGCCTCTATACATACTGTACGTGTGGAAAATTTTAACTTGAATTGTAATATGAGAAAAGTAGCATTTTGTCACATTTGTCAGCATTTGGGAAGTGTCTCATTTGCACATGGATTAATTAAAGGTGTAGGAGTTGTGTCTATTAGCTATTAGAAGTTTTAATCTGTACTACTAGAGTAAGTCAACAGAAAGTACAAACTAAATTAAAGTCTGATGTAAGTGTAATGCTGAGAAGCTTATTTGTAGCATAATAAGAAGGAATCAAGTCTAATGAATGATACAGCAGCAGCTTGGCTCACAGATACTGCTAGGAATATAATAATAACAACAACAACAACAACAACAACAATAATAATAATAATAATAATAATAATAATAATAATAATAATAACTGATGATCTGTCACAAGTAGTGTGAAGGAAAATGGATGATTTTAAAATTGTTGCAATACAAAATTACACACTCACGCATGTATGCACGCACAAATCACATAGCAACATTAGAACAAAATATTAAACGAATTAAACTGATTCAGTATTAAATATAAATTATTAATGACATCCTGTATGTTTCCTATGAAACTGATTTAACGCTGAGACTGCCAGCAGCTGTATGTAGACTTACAGCAGTGTGTAAGCACAGTGCCTATTATGCTGTACTATCTGTCACAGGGAAAGTTTCAAGGTCACCGTGTTACTGCAAATTGCTTCCCGAAACTAGTAAGTCTAGTGAACTTTTTCCCCTGTCCCTCATTAAGTCTGTCGTCTGCTCTGCTCCGAGCTGATCAGCCTGCTCCTGCAATGAGTAGGAGTGCAAACCAAGCAGTGTCCAAGGGAGCTTAAACAATTAAACATCTACATTCTATTGACCCTATACGAGGCTTGTATGTCTCAAGAAACTGTCTGAATGAATGAGTTTACATACACCGTCTGTTATTTGACTGCCCTTTCTAAAAGGTAGTCGGTGAATTCAAGTCTTAATGCTTTTCTCCTTTTATTGTATCTAATTATATAATGTATTCAGGACAAACACAGTCTCTGTGATGCCCCAGATTCTTCACACTGGAGAAAAAAACAAAGACAAAGACATGGACCATAACATCTAACTAAAGACAAGACTCAAGACATAGCTGGCAAAGAAAGTTAGCCATTTTGCCTGCCAGTTCATTATGCAGCACTTCTAGCACAAGCATTTAGGCATTACAGCCTGGAGAGCACACTATGTTCTAGGGTGTAGCTTAGCAGGAAAGATGGTTGAGAAACTTCTAACTTAGGCTATTATCTGCTAAAATGTCCCTTTAATGGTCCAGAATCTTTGTTTTCAAATACCACTATGATGTTCGTACCATATGTGTGTGCAAGTACTATGCATGTCTGTGCATGTGTGTGTATGTTTACATGAGAGAGTGCCATATTTTAGTCACATCCTATAGCTAACAAAACACATCACACATACAGTACACATACTCTGGTCTTTATGAGCTTCACAGATCCAGCTAGCAAAGTCCTCATTAGAGGAATTTTTTAAGCCATACACAGCAATGGCACAGGTATACAGGTCCTGAGGAGGGAGTTTTAGATGGCTGGAATAATCTTGGACTTTCACTGTTCTTCACAGATATTTCCCTGCAGTCTGGGTCACAAGATGAAAGAGGAAAATGAGAGGGCTTTTTGTGTGATCAAAAGTTGAGGTTTTTAGTGGAAGAACTATACAGATGCTCTGGGACTCTTCCTAAGTGTGGCTGAACGAACTAAAATGGATCGGGAGGTGTGTTGTTGCTGGCTAGAGGGATTCCTCATATTATGCTTCATTGTATTTAAAAAGTACTTGTTCCTGTAATGCAGCATCTGCGTGTTTAGCAGTCGCTTTGTATATTGCACTTCAGGCATTATCATTTTCAGGCACTTGTCCTGTGACATGCCAGACTCTGGTAAGTCGTAGCCAACAATAGTCACTTTGCTGGGCTGCCAGGGCCGCAGATCTTTGTTGGTAATCTCCGCAGCTGAGCGGAGCTGAGGCAGTCTGCCACCATAGCAGCCACGTACCATCTCTTCTTGGGCATGACGCAGCAGCTTTACTTCCCTAGCAACACAATCTAGGCCCAGTTCTTTCAGCTGCCTCCAAAGTGAGACATTAAAGTGGTCATACAGCACAGCATCGATGGAGTTCCATGATCGGATTTTGTTCAGTTGTGCTTCAGAAAGGTTGCTTCTAGACAAAGGCATGCGCATGTTTTGCTTGATGTAGAGCACATCCTCTAGATCCCATGACAACAGATGTCGCATCAGGATTAGGGATTCATCAAAATGTTCTGCAATCATGACCAATGAGAAGGCATTCTCCACTTCTGCAGCAAATCGCTTCGCATACGTCGGCACTTCTTTGGGCGGTTTATTCCTATCTCCACCCAGGTCGAAGGTCAGTGTATTCCTAGCATACATTGAATCTTTCTCCTCAGGGCGATAGTAAGCCCAGGGGTTTTCCAGAAAAGCTTCCAGAGATCCATTGGGGACCCGCTTGAAACTATCACAGTACTGATTGTAGTAGCTGAACAGGGACTCAAACATGGCTCCAGGCTCACGTAAGATGGTAATGTAGAGGGTGTTATTGGGCATAATGCATTTCAACTCAGAGTGGCTGAAGCGCATGTGGCTGGTTACAATGTTTGGAGGCATGGTGTAGGGGTGGACAAAATGTTTGCTGAAGAGGCGCGGGTAGCAGAACTGGTGGTCACATGGTGTGACCGGCAGCGCCACTGTGAGGTTGTTGCGCTCAGCAAAGCGGAAGAAGATGTTCTGCACAGTGCTGCTGGCTGTCTTGTGCGTCTTGAGGAAGACTATGTTGGTGTGTTTGACAGGTTGAGAGTTGATGGATGGGTAGGTCTGTCGGAACACTTCCATGGTCCTGTAGGATCAGGAAAAGAAAAGTAGCTATGGTTTTAACTAGAATAAAAGTTATAAATTGACATCTGGGAAACATTTGGTTCATATGGTCTTACCAACTCAGGTGGCCTCCCTGATGCAACAGCAAACTGACAGTACTAACTGCCACCAGAATCAGGAAAATCTTCTTCTGAGACATCATCTGTTACTGAGAGGGAGAGAGAGAGACAGACAAATTCAAATTAACATTGGGAGTTGGATGGTAGTCTATGTCAACTGACAGGACCAGTTCAGCACAAATGAATTCTGGGATAGGATCCAAGCAGGTCTGTATGCTCCTTACTCTCACTAGCATCACATGACCATATTACCCCATATCTTATTTCCTTTCCCATTCACTTCATCCATCTTAAATAATGCACAACATCCTGTTTCCTAGAGATCAAACACAAATATCAAGGTAAATTAGTCTAATTACCATTATTGAAACTAATTTTTATACTCAATGCAATGTAAAAGGCACAGCTAGCTTGAGGTAGAGCAGATTGCCAAGCTTTGTTTTCCTTTAATAAAGTTTTACCTTAGACTGTGTTTACTGCACACTTAGTTAATGTCATTGCTGACTGACTGACAGTTTCCCCCATGTTTAGTATATTACGAGTATACAGTATGAAAAATACTACACTATTATCTGTATTGTTGAGAATAAAGAAAATGGGCCTTGGCAAGGACCACATTTGGGATTCATTTTTGTATCTTCAGACATTATCACAACTCAGCTGAGCAAGGTCCTTAAACCTCAAGTGCTCAATTGTACCTGTATAAATGAGGTAAATGCAAGTCACTCTGGTTAAAGGTGTCTAATAGTATCGTAAATATAATGTAAATTACTTCCTTGCGTGAAAGTAAAGCCAAGTAACTCAGGTATATTTAGATCCGGGTAGTAAGGCAATGCTTTTAGCTTGTGTTATTCTAGCTAGCTAAATTTATCCATGGTAGTGACGTCTGGTAATGTATCACCAAATATAACTTCAAGTCCAGTTCAGTTTGATCACATAGATAATAAAAATTAATTACAGAACTGACAGAAAGAAAGAAGTTCATTCAGTACATTTTAACCTATTTAATATTAAGATCATTTGCCTCAATATATCCACATATTAAGGTTTTAGGTTAATGTTATGATCCCAAATGGTGTTTAGGGGTATGGTTGGGAGGTAACAATATGAAATGATTATAAAGTTAGATTTCTGGTGTGTATGTGGCAATCAGCAACAAGGGCAACAAATAGTGGGCAAAACAAGTCTCTATTGTCACACACGTGGTGGTGGCAAAAGCTGATAATATTTACGATATCTACAGGCACAAGATAACAAAAGACACAAAGGGGAAAAGAAACACGAGCGGTGCCAAAACAAATAAATAAGCAAAACAAAAACTTGAACTTTACCCTGTAACCTGAACTACAAAGGAAAGTAATATAACAAATCTTCAGCATCGATGACGCCCTAACTAACCTATACTTCATATCCAAACAAAAGGTACAGAGGGTGGCACGCGCTCCTAACCTAGTGTGTCTAATACAGAAAAGCTTACCTACGTGTTGCACAATGTACAGTATGTCAAGTGACGAACTCATCTGTGAAGTTTTCCCCAATATAAACAAAGTCACATCCACAAAGTAAAAAAACACCAGCATCCAGATTCAGAACGAGTGACTAAAAAGTAACATACATGTACACAAAGTGACTAACAAATTGGGATACATGAACATTCTGACATACTAAAACCGAATGAACAACAACAGCCCTCTAACAAATCAGCACACTTTCTCTTTCTCCTTCTGTTTCTCTCGACGGGTGACATCACACAATTTTACATCGTAGGGATCTGAAAAGGTAGATAGTGGAGCAAAGACAGAGAGAGAGACAAAAAACTAACAAAACAGCGAACCCACAAACATAGCACGTACCACCCAACTGTTTGGTTTACAGTAACAAATATGACTAGATATTAACACTGGACTCTGGAGAGTGCATCAGCCACAATATTCTCTGCACCCGACTTGTGCTTAATTTCCAGGATGTAATTTTGAATGACAGGTGACCAGCGCATTAGACGCTGATTCTGATTATACATGCGAGAGAGAAAGAGTAATGGGTTATGAGCCGTGAGCACAGTGACAGGCAGAGATGATGAACTAACATAAACTTCAAAATATTGTAACGCAAGTAGTAATGCCAAAGCCTCCTTTTCTATGGTGGAATAATTAGATTGATGTTTGTTGAACTTACGGGAGAAATAACACACCGGATGATTAATGCCGTGTTCATCCTCCAGAAGGAGAACGGCTCCTGCACCAACAGCACTAGCATCAACCTCTAACTTATAGGGTTATGCAATATTGGGGGCTGCAAGAAAAGCTTAATTATTTGATTTAGTATTTTACATGTAACTCATTCAGAAAATCACGTTTTTGACATGAATAAAAAGATGTTCCTAATACAGAAAAGAGGTCTCAAAATGTATAATAATATAATATAATATAATATAATATAATATAATATAATATAATATAATATAATATAATATAATATAATAGACAAATACACATTCATGTGAACCCAACAGCCAGGCCAGACAAGTGGGACTGAAGGTTTGGGACAGACAGGAGACAAAGACCATCCATTTTTTCTTGTTGTAACGCGAGCTTTCCCCAGCGTGCTGAGCGCTGGGCTTCCAGTCCACTGGGACACTGCTGGATCAAGTATCGAGCTAAAGCTCATAAGAAAGGGATTAAAGAGGGAGCCCATTGGAGACTGCCTCAGCACTGGAAAACACAAGAAACACCCCCCATTCCCCTTTTAATTAAACAGGCTGATTGGGTTTCTAACGATCCACAGAGATAGAACAGCAGAAAGGAGGGAAATTTGAGAATCACTCAGAGGCACATGATGTATACCTGAGAGAGAACCAGAAAGTGGTCTGGGTTTTACAGACAACAAAGTGAACACATGGAGAAAGACAGCAAGAAAAAATACTTTTAGCCTCAATTAATGATGCAAACTTTAAAATGTGTTCAATTAATAAAGTAAATATCATACTAGCAACAGTCTTGTTCTTTTAAACAATTTATTAAACAGTGCAGGTGGTTATTTATAATAATAATAAAAATAATAATTCAAATATGTTCTTTGTTTTCAAAACAAAAGACGGAGGTATGGCCTCTCTGTGGTGCAGAGCGTTTTCTTCCAACATCCTGAGCAGTTTCTGTTTTCTTTCTGTCGCTTGAGAAATTTTCACATCCTCACTCTGATACCTGGCTGCTCTACAAGTCAAACAGGACTGGAAGCTCGTTGGATATAAGGCCTTCTGCACACTGCCACAAGACATGTACTACCTGTATTCAATGAGCTACCAATCCTGTTTGACTTATAGAGCAGCCAGGTATCAGAGTATGCACCCAATGCACCATACTGACATATCATAGAAGATTGCACAAAGTATGTAAATAAACTAAGATTGTGGAATAATGATGGAAGGGAACTTGGAGAACATCTGGCTGGTTTCTGATTCATACTTATACAACCAAATTGTCACACTGGTGAAGGAACGACAAAGAAGCAGCATCAGATCTCATTCCAGGGAACAAATGCGAATGCAGGACATTTTGCTAGCTTTGTATTTGTTCCAGCTTCTGGCCAATGTTTATTGTGGGTAAGGCTGCACAGATAATAATCAGATAACTGGCTGTTAACAAACCTCAGTGTCACAATGGTGAAGGCATGTCTGTCATAAACAGCGTAGGCTCTAACCTGCATACATATAAATCAGAACATCCTGCAGTAGGTGCTATCTCAGATACGCCATGATAAATATATGCTGATACTAACGATGCTGTTCAATGTTTTCCAAAAGCTCTGCTGTTTAATAAAGCAGGAAATTCCCCTTGTGCGTCTGATAGTGGCATTATCTTCTAAATTATCTAGATGTCTGCCAGACAGAGACAATAGGTGACCAGGTGCAAATACAGTAAAGTAAACAAAGCATTGTTATCTTTTCAGATTTCTCTCTAAAACGTTTCTGATGAAGTTTTTCACTTCGTTTTTATTCGTTTTAATTAACGATATCACAGAATTAACAGCTTGCCAAACTTAGTGCTCCCAAGAACTGATCCAGGGGGCAAATAAACCAACCATGTTCCTTTTTTTATTGACTCACGCATTCACTCAGACTCAAAATAAGAAAAGCCAGTGGAAAGTTTGCTTTATCTGGAAGAAGGTTTTTCTTCCTTCATTAATCTCTGAGCTTGTCTCAAGCAGTTGAAATGATTAATTTCTTTTTTGTTGTTGAAGAAAACAGTTGGCGATCAGGGCACAGAGGATTGAAAACTACAGGAATTTATACAACACACCGGCTTTGAGTGATGATGACGCTGTACGGATTGAGAGCCATGATTTCATTGTGTATGTGTGAAACAGAGAGTCAGGAAAAGAGCGCTGAGAAGGTCTCCATTGATTTCCTCAACAGTCAATAGTGCTTGAGTTACTGAGTGTATGCCACTGAATCTAGACCAACTCAGCAATGGTTTAACAAACCTGTTTAAAACAGAAGCTACAATATTAAAGAGAGCTTGCTTTCAGCTGGCCATGATTTCTCCCTGTTCATTTACCCATTCAATATCACAGAGCACAGCTTTCTAACCACAACACCTCAGATTAACTACAGAGCATGGATCGTTAGGTATAGGCCCTTTTTCTGAGGGCTTTAATGTAGTAGTGCAGAGGAAAAAGACCTCTGTTTAACACAAAGCTGTACTGAAAAGAAACCAGGCTTGCGTTTTGTGTGTCTATACTGACTGCAATGGTTTTGCATGAAGGTACGAACATGTACAAATAATAACCCAAGCTTTCCATCCATTTAGGTGTATTCATTTTTATTTAGTACTAAATTAATGTATGTATATATGTATGTATATAAAATGAAACTGAATATCTGCGAGGTGTGTGTGTGTGGGGTGTGTGTGTGTGTGTGTGTGTGTGTGTGTGTGTGTGTGTGTGTGTGTGTGTGTGTGTGTGTGTGTGGTTCATTTCACAATCCTGACTTTAGCATTCATTACAGTACAATTCCACTAACGTGAGCAGGAATGAGTTGCTCTGCTCATCATGTTAATGGTCACTCATGCTAGCTGCTGATGTGGATTAATAAGAGGCCTGAGGAGCAACAATAAGAGAACGATACCTCGACTCTGACATTTGCAGACATTGTGCAGTTGTTACGTTGTATGGATTTGGCAGATTTTTTAGAGCATCCTGGTCAGTTAAATGGTCTCAGTTTGCTTGAGAGAGATTTTTAAAATCAGACCTATAGCATCACTTTTTCTATATTCTCATTATTTGGATGATCATCATGCTCAGTGTGTACAAGTGTGGATATATTTTTTTGCATTTAAATCCCTCTGTCACTGCCCTCCATGGTTAATCCCCCGGAGGACAGTACATGCCCTGATGGCACACTCCAAATCGCCTAGAGCCCGCCTAGTATTATCATTGCAGTGGGTTCAGGGACTTGAGGCAAAAAAAAACCTTAGGATCACACAACCATTTGTTAAGGATAAAGACACAAATTAACTCCCAGGGATGAAGAAAGGTTGTTTAAAAAAAACTGGTGAAGCAGATGTACCAAGGTACATCATTTTGCTAGAAATGGATGTGACTGTTTTCTGGAAAGCTCTTATAGCTGCAAAGCCCCAATTTGAATGCCCATTGTTTTGTTCAGTACTCAGGGGTCCACGTTATTTCGGGTGTATAAACCCCAAAGCATCGTGGAAAATGAGGATTATGTAGAAATACTGAAGCAAGACCTTAAGACATCAGCAAGAAACTTAAGTACAACTGGATATTCCAGCAAGATAGTAATCCTACACAATTCAGCCTCGAAATTGTACACAACAAGGAAAATGGTTAAAAGACAACACAATGACAGTGTTAGAAACCCGGAGGAGGGAGGAGGGAGCTAAAGTGGCAGCAAATCTGCATGACAAAGACACTTATACCTTCTGTTTTACATTACATTTACAGCATTTGGCAGACGCCCTTATCCAGAGTGACGTACATAAGTTTTCTTAGTAAAATAATGACAAGTTGTGAAAGAAAAAGAGAGAGAGAGAGAGAGAGAGAGAGAGAGAGAGAGAGGTGTAATCTGTCCATTGATGTGGTTACAGCTATTGTTGCTGTAACATTGTTGCTTTAAAATAGGTATAATACATTAAACACAAGAAGATAATGATTATTATTATTGTCATTGTTGTTGTTAAAAGTCTTGCTGAGTAGCAGGAAAAAACGTGTGATATAATTTCACTTTGTTTGCCAACCCAGAGCTATGATCCGGCATCCTACTGCCTCAGGACTCAAATAAAGCCCATTAAAATGACATTGCCTTTAAAACACAATAAGAAGAAGGATGAATGAAACTGAACAGGATTCACTTGAGGCTAGCTGACTGTTTTCTGTTTTGTACTTCATGTGTAGGAAAGCAGTAAAGCTATAATGTAATGTAATGCTAAATGTTTAACCAAAACTGATTTAAATTCTCAGACTGCTCTGCTTAACCCACATCAGTACAGGTAGATTAATTTCTGCATAGATTAACAGAAAACTGGACACATGCCCAACCAAATCAGCAACACTGTGGTGTTAAAACATGCAAATGAGACCACGTACAGTCACAACCTGAGTGAAAGGTTCATCATGCCACAGTCAGCATAAACCAGGGAAAATGAGTTGCTCTGTCTGTAACAGGCATCTGATTGAGCTTGGGAAATTCTCAGATTGTCAAATCCGAGGAGTGTGAGGAATGGCACATCGTTTATGTCATTTTAATCCTTGAACTCGATGACAAATATGTACTGGAACAAGTCTGAGCGCGGAGCTGAGATGAGACGCAGTGCCTTACTGTATTTGTCCAGAACCTCACTGAGAAGATGAAATGGCTTTGATGCTTTGAAATGAAATCTTATTGATGCCACAACAGAAGCTAATTTGGGTTCGTTCTAACACCGAGGTCGGAGTTGAAACGTGGGGACGGCAACTCGACGGATGGAAACGTAACACAGCTCGCTCTGACAGGGAACGTCTTTGTTGGAAGAGATTTTTTTTTTCTGTGCGTCGTTTTGTGTTCATTGCCCCTGAGAGAGGCTTGTTTTTCATCATGAAACGGCAGCAGTGCAAAGGTTCATGGGAAAACTACCTGTATGGAGTAAAGTCACAGTTTTACCATGAATTGTGAAGCTATTTTATGGTTCTTTGTAGCGTGAAATGCGTGTGACATTTCTACATTCCTAACAGATTATAAAGATGCATCCAGAATACAACACCACACATTAATAGGTCTCACAGGCTTCTGCATCACAGCTATTATTCTCCAGGAACAAAAGACTGTGTTTATTTTTAGATGTCATAATACAGATATGTTAAGTTTATTCAGTTATGTATTTATTTTCCGCGATTCAATCATACATTCTCTTTTAATGCGAACATGTTTTAATCTAGAAATATGTTCAAGCATTAAAAATGAAATCTGTATAATAAAATGTGCCTTCATTAAAAAATGAATAATTTTAACACGCCAAACGTTACAGGAGAGGTTTTTATGGGTTAGGGATTCTGAGGAAAATGACAAGTCTAGTAATCCATGTAGTTACTGATTGTTACTATAATATAAGTGATAACAGGAACAAACTTTTTTTTTTTTTAACTTTTCAATTTAATGTATATTTTTGATTTCATTCTATTTCTCTAAGTGTTAGGAGGGTCATTTTAATGAATGATAGATGTAGGAAACACAAAAAGAGAGTTAGTAATATTACACCAGACAAGCAGCAGAAAAACAAATCGAGTGTGTGATAAATACATTCATTAGGGATAAATACAATATAAATTTTATTTGAAACTTTTTATTCTGAATCTTATTATTATTTCCATAAATTGGCTTTGACACAATTTCCACTGTTAAAAGTATGATATAAATACAATAGAATTGAATTGAATACTAGTTAAATGAAGTCTATAATTTAACTCGCTTAACGCTACATAGACTACAAAGAGCTTCATAAGAACCATTACCATCACCTATAGAATATACAGGGCATGTGGAAAGTTCTAAACTGAAAACTCAGCACGAGAAGAGCGCGCGCGCACACACACACACACACACACACACACACACACACACACACACACACACACACACACACACAGAGCGTGTCTAAAGTGCTGACCTGAAAACTAGTAGATGAGCTTACAGTGCATGAGGCAGCAGAACATGCGGAATATGAATGAAGGTGTGGAAAGAAAAAACAAAGCTAAAAGGGTAGGAGAAAGACGTGAATGTCCAGATGAGGTCAATAAGGACCTCTGAGGAATATCATTTAAAAGGTGCAATGATTATAGGTGTTTACAGAAAAAGTCATTCAAACGATGAGCATATAGAAAATAATATAGATGCAGGGTTTTAATGGTGATGGTGAATGAGATCTAAAGCTCACCAATAAAGACATCACTTAATAATGTAAAAGGCCGTGGCTGCGTTTGCAGGATATCTGATTTGTTCCCTTGAGCAAAATGAACAGCTGTGTAACCACATTACTGTACCGGCTTCATATCTGCTCTGCTCTGTAGTCCCAGTTGTGGCTTTAATGATCATTTATTTATTTATTTGTTTGTTTGTTTGTTTGTTTGTTTGTTTGTTTTTACTTCATGTTCTTTCATCCCAATGTCATGTTTCCTGACTCCTCAAATCCTGTAATGTGACTTCCAGCTTCAGAAATTAGCATTAAACACTTCTGCTGCTATCAAATTGACGCATACGAAAGTTTAACATCTCACTGTATCTAATCTATCTGGTCCATGAATCTAATGACTCTAGGAAAAGAATTAACAACAGGATGCTGTGATGCATCAGATACAAAGCGGAGTCATTCCTCTTAAATGACAGAAATGCCTCGTATTTTATATTTAGTAAAAAAATGATCCTTATTATATATTTATTGCGAGTTTATACTATAGCTATATTCAACTAATGTTTAATAAATATCTTCTCTCAGAAAGTTTCACTGTACTAATAGACATTTGTGGTTAAGTGACTTGACACTACACTTTAAAAAACAATTACATTTGCTTACTAGAAATGTTTCTTTATGATATATATTTAAAGTAAAGTTTTTATAACCAGTTATCGATCATTTATCTGAAGATCGATCATTTTCTAATCAGCTAACTTGAGTTATTATGTTATCAAATATTCCATTCTGCAATAAACAGTCAAAATTTAAAGTAATAATCTTACAACATGAATGTTAACGTAAACTGGAATATTCACACAAATACAGAAATGAACTGCATTTAACTTCTACAGTAAAAGGCTGAATGCTGTAGAATTGCAGTATGTCACAGAAATAATAACATACAGTACAAGAAAGAGTGAGTTAATGAGTTGAGTGGAAATGTGCAAACAAGAGCACCCGAGGAACTAACAGGTCAGCGCAATTTCCAACAGATGTACAGGCTCCAGTTGAGTTCCATGCCATGAAGATTATGGACCTTCAGTGAGATGAGGCCAACCTTGTGAGGACCCTGAGGCATTTAGAGATGTACCAGCTCCAGCTTCATTAGGATTCTGGCATTCTATGAGGAGATGCCAACTACATGTGTTCTTTGAGGACAACAACCTCCTCATCAATACACATTTGTCAGAATGTATATTTATAATCACTGCCTCCAGTGTCACCCAAATGAGAATGAGGTTCCCCTTTGAGTCTGGTTCCTCTCAAGGTTTCTTCCTCTTCCATCTAAAGGAGTTTTTCCTCGTCACAGTCACCTCAGTCACCTCAGGCTTGTTCATTGGGGATAAATACAAACACATTTAAATATAAGCCTAATATTAATCTTGAACTTTTGTATTATATTAATCTTTGGATAATATTAAACTTCTGTACTATATTTCTTATGACCTGTAAAGCTGCATTGAGATAATCTCCATTCTTAAATTGGCTATTCAAAAAAAAGAAATAAATTGAATTAATTAACGATCTTCGAAAGATCACTAACAAAGACATGACCAAAATCTGTTCAGTCTATTAAATCACCGTTATCTCATTTATTGTCTCGTTTAATATATTTTTTAAAGAATCGATCATTAATGACCTTATAAAGATGATGTAAACTAATAATTATATAACACTAAAGGCTACTTTACATTGTATTCTGCTCCGTAAAGTGATGCATGGAGGGTTTATGGGATTCATTACATAATACTGAATAGTGCATAAATATAAATATATATATATATATAAGTTAACAAGACGAAGACAGAGTTTACTGTCATTTTCTTATTACTTATTCTCTCAGCACAGACAACACAACGTCAGCAGTGGGAGCAGACACAGCTCTAAACAGATGCGGTTAAAACAGTGAGCTAGGGACAGACAGAAACATGACAGTGATACAGTAACAGGATATGAAAGTGGAAAAGACAAGAGCGACAGACACCTCACACAGACGGCTACAGTACATAATAAGTGGAAGCCGAGTTACTGCATCTCGATTGCCTCTCGGCGTGTTTGCTTCTTTTAGTTAGAGAAACAATGGAGTGTTTGTTAGCCGTTAATCTAACTTATATTACACAGCTGTCAAATTCTCAACTCTGATCAGTTTTTAAATACATTTCTACAACAGCAGGAAAACGCAGTATTAATGCATTCATCGCATCTGTTATGGTTTCTATAGTAACAGGTCATTCACATCTAAACCTTAATAACAAACTAAAATAATTGTACAAAAAAAAGACATAATGCAACATTATAAATTACAGTAAAGTATAGAAAACTAGCCAAATGGCCTCTAACACACACACACACACACACACACACACACACACACACACACACACACACACACACACACACACACACACACACACACACACAGCAGCTCATTTTCACTGTCCTTCACTTGCACTGTCTCATTTTATACCAACATGAGACTTTCACTCCTTTTCATTCACCACCTGACACCCATCACACACACAATGGCTGTGGAGAAACCAGCAGTAAATATTTAATCACAGGCCAGCCTAATCAGGTTCCCGTTTTAAATGCCAGCACACACATGCATGCACACCACCGTTCCTCATCTCCATACATCGTATCCACAGCTGTTGCTGTTTACTGTATGGTGGTTTCCCATCGTTCAGTAAACAATTTCATATCAGGATTATGACAGGATATAAGACTCAGACTAATGTAAAAAGAATGAATCTGCACATGTTCACAAACAGCTGGAATCAAATTCCTTGTGTGTCAGTAATTGTCTGATTCCGATTCTAATTCATGGAGCCTGGTGCTCGCCTACCTCGGACGCCTGTTGTGTCATATACACACACACACACACACACACACACACACACACACACACACACACACACACACACACACACACACACACACAATGAGCCTGACCTTAATAAAGATAAAAGCTAAAGAATCCATACTGTCAGTTCAGAGATAAAAGCTAAGTGACCTTTCCTGTCAGTTCTTGCAGAAATGATTCTCTCAAAAAACTCATCTCTGATCCTCTGCCAGCCCTCACATGTCCGTATCACTGCATGCTCACTCTGTCGCTCTGGCTCTGTCAGCGTTCTCGTTAAAAGTCATGTCAATTCAGTTTAACCAAGCTAGTGCATGTTAATGAGAAAATGTGTATGATCTCAGGCATATGATCATATGTTGGCTATACAGGTCACAATAACAAACTTTATACAATGCTGATATGGCCAAAAGGCAAACAAACACTGCTAAGTGACCTTTCCAGTAGAATGAACAATAAAGATTTAATTCGGTTCTCTTTCTCAAGCACTTTTAACAATATACATTGTCTATTGGATTGAAATGAAATACCAGTGGGCGAGTGAAAAAACTCACTGAGATGATATGAGGGAATTTTTAATAGTAATCAGATTAAAATGCTAAGCCAATATTTTCTAGGTGATTAACCAGTGATTGTAGCAGGATTACACAATTCAAATTATTGGTCTTCTGTAATTGTATACTAGAAAGTCAAGCGGTACTCACACCTTTTATGATTACGGCAGAAGGTTCAAGTCAGTATACAGCTGAGGTTACTCTCTGAATGTTAAGGAGAGATTTGGGCATAAACTTTGGGATTATCAACAGCAGCAGAATGTGAATTATTTCAAGAACATGTCTGCTATGAATTTTTGTTTATTAAAATATGAATCAGATTCAGAATCAGGTTTATTGGCCAAGTGTATGGACACACAAGGAATTTGGTTCCGGCTGTATGTGATTCGTGAACCTTTCTGCTCCTGAACCTTCACCTGAAAATCAAAAAACATTCAAAGTGGCAAAGTGGATTCTATTTATAGGGCAGTAAAATATTTTGAATCTCTCTCTCTCTCTCTCTCTCTCTCTTTGTTGATAAACTGTGATTGTAAATGAAAAAGACCGGTCACACAGTCTAATAAATGTGAGAAGTCAATGATAAATACAATCATTTTAGTATTTGTGTGCTTTGATTTCCAAGACTGTAGCTATTTATTCCAATCACAGACTCCCTGGCTGTACAACACTGACCACCGAAGGTCCTCAGATCAGTCGCAATAGTAACAAAAAATCAAGCTGTTAAAATATAAACAAACTCACTTAAATCAGTTCGAATATTGAGATCAGCTGACTTGAGGAATCTGGTTTGAAAACTCTGTACGTGTTTTCTTGCCCTATTTAAATACACGGTTTTGCATCTGCAGCACAAAAGGCAAATGTTGTACTGAATTACCAAAAATATTTAGACAGGACAACTAAAAAAACATCACCAGTCCTGCACAGGAAGTGAACAATCAAGGTGACACATCTAGCACACTAATTAGACTAATTACCTTATTGTTCCCTTTTATCTAGATCACAAATATTTTATATTAAAATAATTATTATACCTCTGAAGCACATTTCCAAGTTAAGTGGAGTCTTCAACATAATAGCCAATACACATTTTGTAATATACTGTATCATAAAGTCTCATATTATATCGCAAAGTTTTGAATTGGAATGTACTGCATAGTAATGTACAGCAGTGTATCGCATCTTAAAGCATCATATTGTATCGTAATGCATCGTACATTACTGTAGATATTTTACCATATCTTAAAATATTGCAATGTATCGCATCATATTGTATCATATTGTATTGTAATGTATCGTATTGTATCGTAATTTATTGCTTTTTATCGTAATGTATTGTATCGTTATGTATTGTATTGTATCGTATTGTATCGTAATGTATTGTATTGTATTGTATCGTAATGTATTGCTTTTTATCGTAATGTATCGTATCGTTATGTATTGTATTGTATCGTATTGTATCGTAATGTATTGTATTGTATTGTATCGTAATGTATCGTAATGTATTGTATTGTATTGTATCGTAATGTATTGCATTGTATCGTAATGTATCGTATTTTATCATAATTTATTGCTTTTTATCGTAATGTATTGTAATGCATTGCATTGTATTATATCGTAATGTATTGTATTGTATCGTAATGTACTGCATTGCATCGTAATGGATCGTATTGTATCGTAATTTATTGCTTTTTATCGTAATGTATCGTATTGTATTGTATCGTTATGTATTGTATTGTATCGTATTGTATCGTAATGTATTTTATTGTATTGTATCGTAATGTATTGTATTGTATCGTAATGTATTGCTTTTTATCGTAATGTATTGTAATGCATTGCATTGTATCATAATGCATCGTATTGTATTGTAATTTATTGTAATGTATTAAAATGCATCATAATGTATCATATTGTATTGTAATGTATTGTAATCAGAGGTGGCAAAAGTGCACACATCCTTTACTCAAGTAGAAGTACAGATACTCATTTTTTAAAAGACTCCAGTAAAAGTTGAAGTAGTGACTACACTCTTTTACTCAAGTTAAAGTAAAGAAGTATGGGCTCTGACATGTACTTAAGTAAAAAGTTGCCGATACTACTACCTGTGTGTGTGTGTGTGTGTGTGTGTGTGTGTGTGTGTGTGTGTGTGTGTGTGTGTGTGTGTATGTGTGTGTGTGTGTATATATGTGTGTATGTATATTTATGTGTATGTATATGTATATATAATTTTGGAGTGTGCTGATGGATATTTGTGTTCATCAGCCACAAGATTGTTACGAAAGGCAGGCACTGATGTAGGTGAGGTAGGGTGGAGTCAGCGTTCACATTCATCCCAAAGGTGTTCATTAGGAATGAGATCAGAAAACAACCACATATAGCAGGAAAGGTCAGGTGACCCAATACTTTTGGAAATATAATGTATACCAAGTGTATCACCAAGGCCACATCCCAAACTGTAGGGAGATTCCAGCTCTGTCCTTGAAAACAACTCAAAATTATTGTGATGTTTTACAAATGAAAAATTAATGTTAATTAAATTAAGCACTTCGTGTTTTTTGGGTTGACACCAGGGGCGGTTCTAGGGTTTCATCTTTAGGGGGGTTTTAGCCCTCAGTGAGAATTTAAAACAAGAAGAGTTATATATTATATATTATATGACAACTCTGGTAATAAGAATAGTGAAATTTCACTGCTTTTGGTTGCCGTCTTTGCGTCTTTCCGCCGATTAACGTTATAGATAAACGCCTCCAGCTCTGACTGCGCGTGCACGCTGCGCGTACCTGTGCTTCTCCGTTCAACTAAAGCAGACAGCTGAAGACGCACTTTTGAAAGACTACAACACACGCGTGTAAAAGCAAAGTAAAAAAAAATCGCTCTCAGATCAAACTGATAAATAATTTTCTTTCCCATCGACGACATGTTCTGCATTTTTAACGTAATTTTATTGTTTATTTATGAAAGTAAAAATGATCCTTATAGTTTTAGGGTGGCTGAGATTACAGACAGGGGGCTGAAGCCACCCTAAAAAAGGGCTAGAACTGCCCCTGGGTGACACAATTCGCAACGCATTCGCCAGGAATCCTTTTTGACGCCGCTTATTACAAACATGTCCCTCATATATGGCCATGTGTGTTCAGGAATGTCCTCGTTGTTAGTTATTTTAACATCGGTGACTCCCTCTGAATTAACATTAGCCATTCCTTTAGGCGTGCTGCTCATTGTTAGCTCCGCTATCCTTAGTCTATGTCTGATAGCCAGTAAATAATACAGTACACCAGTCACATGGGGGAAAAGCCGCACAATGATAGGATGATGGGCTGGAAACAGCGCTCAATGAGAAGAAATAATACTAAAAGTAACGAGTCCGTTTTGAAAATGTAAGAAGTAAAAAGTACAGATATTTGTGTAAAAATGTAATGAGTAAAAGTAAAAAGTTGTCCGAAAAATAAATAGTGAAGTACTGATACCAGAAAAATTTACTTAAGTACAGTAACGAACAATTTTTACTTCGTTACTTCCCACCAATGTATCGTAATGTATCGTAATGTATTGTATCGTAAATGTACTGCGTTACAATTACAAGAATGTACTCACCTGTCTAGGTTCCCCCTGTGTGGTGTGTCAGGTAACCCGGAGAGAAGTGATTCATTAATGAATGACAGCGAAAATCAAAGAGGCGGGAAGGACACACACACACACACACACACACACACACACACACACACACACACACACACACACACACACACACACACACACACACACACAAGCAGCTGGATGATCTGGTGCCGCTCAGCCTCCACTGAGTGACGGACTGGCCGCAGTGGGCACGGATAATATGTGAATAGCAGAAAGAGTGGGTTGCCAGATTGTTGCTGATTGATTCACCTGCTTTAGCTCACCATTACGCTATGCTAATCGACTTGCGATTCCGAACAAACTCAGTACAGACTTTAAGGCTAAACATGTGTTAAGGTTATAAATTAATGAAATAAGTAGATGTATAAATAAACACAAGGTGACTGCATCATCACATGACGGAGGCACAAGAGCAAAGCATCATTGCAGCATGTAAATCTAATTCAAAGCAGGTTTCGGTTTGACTTCAAAAGAGTTGTTCTTGCTTAAGTTGCTTAAGTTGTTTGTTTTTGTTAGTATGGTATAGTGTTATTTGGGTCTTTACCTTTGAGAGTCACAAACTGCTGGAACCAAATTCAACACACTTGGCCAATAAATCTGATTCTGATACATGTAGATAGTCTATAAATGCACACTTATATCTGGTGGTGAATAAAATCTGTTACAGTGCAGAGACCCGTGAATATTCCTTACCTAGTCTACACACTAGTACACTGAAGAATGTGTGCACTAGTACACTGAACAGTGTGTGCACTAGTGCACTGAACAGGGCACACAGAACAGTACAATATGATGTGCACATCACTGTCCTGGACACATCTGTCTGTATACAATGCATATATGCTATGTAACACATGCACACATACACACACAAACACACAGACCCAAACGCATGTGATCTGAATGCTTTACACTGGCCGTGATACACACACACACACACACACACACACACACACACACACACACACACACACACACGCACGCACGCGCGCCCGCACTCACCTCTGTCATTAGACTGCCCATGATAAACATGCTTCATGTAGTCTGGTCGCCCGGGTATGTCTTCCACAGACACACTAACAGTGGGTCTTTTTTTATTCCTCCGACGTGTTATTCACGGCGCCGTGACGTGACGTAAGAACCCGTTTTCACGCTGATGGCCGCTTGCTCCAGCGACGAGTCCGTGCGCGCAAAACGGCGTGCGCGCACCACCGGCGCGAAACCTCCTCACTCCCCCCACCCCCACTTCATTTCATTTACCAATGCGCGTGCAGACACACACGCACACACGCGCGCGCGCGCACACACACACACAAACTCAAGCACACACAGAGGCACGAATGTGCGCACGAATATTCTATTTCTGCTGTCACTTATTATTTGATCTGATTTTTTCATGTCATCTTCTTATCTCATGGATCACGTGACGAATAATCCCCGATCAGTCAGCAATGCTATTACAATCAACAATCCTATCTCAGGGACGTAGAGCAGAGGGAAAAGAAGTAGATGTGCAATAAAGAGAGAAAGCGATGATCAATTAGACGCAGCTTTCATTCTTTACATGTACTGCACAATGCAGTGAACTTGACTTCTCTGCATATCCCAGATTGTTAGGACCCTGTGGTCAGATCAGTGTCACCCTTGATAAGGAGTTTCTTCAGTACTGGGTTTCTTCAGTATGATGGATTAATATATGAACAAATGTCCCTGTCCAGATCACACCTTATGAACAGTGTTAGTCTGATCACACTTCTCATGAATTAACACTCGTGGTGCTGGATTTACACATACAGTGTTGAGTCTGTGTCCAGAGGGTCTCAGTGTGTAGTAATCCATCACTTTGGATTTTGAATATAGGTTGATGATCTCCTTTTGGATTTACAGGATACACACACACACACACACACACACACACACACACACACACACACACACACACACACACACACACACACACACACACACACACACAGCAGTAACATCGTATTTCACACATTTGAGATCAGTATCAATAAATCATAAGTGGTATGCAGGTGAAATGGACACTGGACCATCCTGGGCATTTAATATCACCTCTGTGAAATTTATGACTTATACACAGTTTTTTTTTCAGTTGCTAACAAGCATTGTTCAATACCGAAACCACATTTTCAAAACTCTTCACACAGTCTGCATTACCAGCATGAATGTGTGCCAAACAGTTAATCTCACCTATAAAACTCACTCAGACCAACATACTGTACACTGGCAACAATTCTCATTCAGAAAGCACACATTTCAGTCACAACACACTAACCTAAAAAAACACTGACAACAGGAAGCATTACAGTACATACTGTATGTGATGAACTTTTCTTTTTTAAAGTTTCAATGCTTTTCCACATAAAACAGTTCTTCATATAGAAAACTGTAACACAATTTCACTTTATTGAAAGCAAAATTTATTTATTTTTTATATAATTATAGTGCTTGAAAATTATAACCAAAAGGTGAAAAAAGAGGGAAAAAACTGGGGGCTGCAATGATAATAAAAAAAAAGGAATAAATAAAATACATTCTACACATTACTGTAACATGTGTACAGTGATGGTTCTAGTCTGCTCTCTCTCTTGCATTTGGCCTCAAGTTCTCATCAACATCACCTTCCACCTCCACGCAGATAAAAACTCCTCCATGGGGTTTAAGAAAGGGGAGTACGGAGGCAGGCATAATACTGACATCCTGGGATGTTCAGTAAACCACTCTGTGACTGCAGCAGAGTGGTGGAATGCCACATTATCCCACACAACATTGAAGGAAGGGGAGTTTGATGTCCTTTGGCTTTTCTCCTCTGCTGGCACAAGTGGAATATGTAGGTCATTTAGAGACGAAATGAGCCTCTCTGTACTGTAGGGGCCAATGAGTGGTTTGTGTAACAGCAAAACTTCATTACACATTGCTGCACACATCGTGATGTTAGCTCCCCTTTGGCCTGGGACCTCCACAGTCACTCTCTGTCCCATTACATTTCTTCCCCTGCGTCATGTTTTTGACACTTTGAATCCAGCTTCAGCCGCAAAGATAAACGTATGTGGAGTTCGTCTGGCTTCCATCTCCATTACCCTCTAAATTGCAGACAGTTTCACAGTAATTGACATTACGCATCATTGTGTGTGTATTCTGTTTGGTTACTGAATAGACATCTTACCTGGACATATTGATACCGGAGTTCTTTCACACATTCACTGTTTCTCTCAAAGGGTACAGTGTACAGTTGCTTCATCCTTATTTTATGTTTCTCTAGGACTCTGGCAATTGTTGTTGTGCTAACAATATTCACATTTTCAAAAGTGCCATTGTCTGCCAGCACTCTCCCCCGAATTTCCTGGAGTTTATTGCATTGTTGGCAATTACCATATCCACAATGGCAATTTATTGCACATCAGAACAGATTCTGCCACTCCCTCCTCTCGTGGGCAACCTTTTAACCCTACAGTAAATCACAACTATTACTGTATTGTGTTTTTTTTTTTTAAATTGCAATTAGCTTGTAATGATAATTTTTTACATTTTTGGCTATAAAATTGAGAATATTTTAAAATAATTACTGCATAAATGCTTGGAATTTGCCATCATTCTGTTTTAAAAAGTGACGTGGTATACGGCCAAGTACGGTGACCCATACTCAGAATTTGTTCTCTGCGTTTAACCCATCCAAAGTGCACACACACACAGCAGTGAACACACACACAGTGAACACACACCCGGAGCAGTGGGCAGCCATTTATGCTGCGGCACCCGGGGAGCAGTTGGGGGGTTCGGTGCCTTGCTCAAGGGCACCTCAGTCGTGGCCGGCCCGAGACTCGAACCCACAACCTTAGGGTTACGAGTCAGACTCTCTAACCATTAGGCCATGACTTGCCCCAAATTAGGCCATGACTTGCCCCAAATTAGGCCATGACTTGCCCCATTAGGCCATGACTTGCCCCGTTGTTTTGAATGTGTTTTTAATCATTTTGAATGCAGTGTGTTAGCCTGAGAAAAATGTGCTAAAAATACATACATGTTGTGGCGTACGAATGGGTAAAGAGTTCCTGAATTTTGAAAAGTGTGGTCACTGAATGCATTTTGTCTGAAAGCAATGAAAAATGGTTCACAGTTTGGTCTGTATTGACTTCTGTTTCGCTGACTGTGTGAAGAGTTTTAAAAATGGGGTTTCGGTATTGAACAATGCTTGTTATTAACAACTGAAAAAAACTGTAATAAATCAACTAATTCATAGCTACTAGTCTTCATGTTACTTCAGTTTATGAGTGAACTTCCCCATCTGTTTTATTGTCATTATAGTATAGTTGTATTCAACAGCTACTGTTCAGATATGATTATGATTCTCTCAGTGGGTCATTTGCAAAACAGATGAATAATCTGTGAAGTGTTCCCTAAACCCTGTAATAACACTGCAGTGCAATGAACCACTGTTAGTTATACTGACAATAAAACTATAGGCTCAAATGATCACTACAACTGTTTTCACCAGCATAATAATAACATATTATTGTGTTGATATGTGCAGTAATTTGTGGTAGTGTTTGATCCCCTTGGCATTGTGGCATCTAATTAAACACAAGAAAGCAAAAAGAGAAATACTGATTATGACAGGAACTAATTAAGGAGTTAGAATTATTAAGTTAGGGCACTAATTCAACTCAATTGATTTTTTTTTTTTTTTGAATGGACCGTGGAATTGTGTTTTATTTTATAATTATTTAAATAGACGATGGCCTTCATGGGGAAATGCTTCTGAGAAACTGGCTGAGGTGGTGTTTAGACTCAAACAGAAGCTGGTCATTGTGCTGTACACACCCTCTACTGGGCAAAAGTAGAAAGGTCACTGTGTACTCGTAACCAAACGCACCCGCGTGCACACTCACACACTCACACACACTCACACACACTCACACACACTCACACACACTCACACACACTCACACACACACACTCACACACTCACACACTCACACACACACACACACACACACACACACACACTCACACACACACACACACACTCACACACACTACACACACACTCACACACACACTAACCACACACTCACACACCACTCACACACACAAACACACACACTCCACAAACACTCACCACCACTCACACACACACACCACACAAAACAAACACACACACACCACACAAAACAAACACACACACATACATACACACACACACACAGAGAGAGAGAGAGAGAGAGAGAGAGAGAGAGAGAGAGAGAGAGAGAGAGCGAGAGAGAGACAGAGCGAGAGAGAGAGAGACAGGCTTTTTCCAGACTTCACAGAGAGAGAGAGAGAGAGAGAGAGAGAGAGAGAGAGAGAGAGAGAGAGAGAGAGAGAGAGAGAGAGAAACAGGCTTTATCCAGACTCCATGAAACGTTTTATTTGGGAGAATTTGGCTTTCATTTAACAGTGGCAGGGTGAAAGCGAGTGATCATGGAAGTGAATGAGGAGATGAGGATGAGGAAGAAAACAAAGACAAACTAAGATCAGAGTTTTCAGCCACAGAGACACACACAGCAGCTCCTGAAATTTAAGACTGCACACGGCTGATTAGTTCCTGTTCTCACAGCAGATTGTATCCAAGCATCATCTCAGTATGATTATTAGCATCTTTAGACCTGGTACAATTCCACTTGCTCTCAGGGGCCACAATTATCAGACCCTACTTCCTTTTTTATTGAGGACCTTCCAAAATCTCTCAGTTGATCAAATACATTTCTTCCGTCTCTCTGTTTTGCCGTCTCCTCAATTCCATCCTTCCCACGGACTTTGTTCACTGAGCTCTCAGAACTGCAAATCCATACCAATCCACCAAGTTATATAAAAAGTTAAGAGGATTCATAATTAACATCAAACCCAGCATCACTTTTGTTCATTCCTGAGCATTGTGGGTGTTAAATCAACACTGTATTGTACTGTATCAAAAGAACCAGGCAGACAACGCAAAAAAAAGAGTACTTAGCTGTGTGTTCATTCAGCCATAACAGTTTTTTTTATTCACTGCTTTCCAAATCTCAGTCTGTCTGAAACCACAGCGTCGTCTTCAGCTCTCTAACCTGCATACGTTGTTAATTCAGACACATTTTTCACACCAGGATCTCTGCATCCATTTGCTACCGTTAACACCTTAAAATTCCCAGACTTCGATTCCTCACTCTTATAACGTCACAATTACTCAGATAATAATAACTATATGATTGATTTCCTTTTTTGCACTTTCACAAGAAATACATTTGTGAACTGACCAAATGAAGACATACAAAAAAAAGAAAGAAGAGAAATAGAAATAGAAGTGATGAATGATTTCTACAGACATGACGACAGCGTGCGAGACTGTGAGAGCCCAGGAACATTTCGACTGCTTCGGTACATAGTGAGTTATAAAGATGCAGCTTAGAGACTAGAACCTCGGGAGGGGGTTTGCTCTGGAAATCTGCTGAGTGTGACTTGGAGAAGATTACACGGAACTGATGCGAGTTCAGCAGCACGAGGCACAGTGACAGCACCGGGCAAGTTTAGACACTCGAGGCACAGGACCATAATTAGGGTTTTGTGGAAGTCACGTGAGTTTAGTGTCATTTGTATCGTATCTATGGTCTTATTTGTTTTTTTAGATTCTGAAACTGATCAGACATTAAAGAATCAGAATCAGATTTATTAAAGTGTGCAATTCCAGAGAAGCAAAGCATTCCTCCTTTAGTTCTGCCTTCAGTTCAGGGCTCTGCGGCTCAGGGCTGGCGTGGGAGGAGGATCACAGCTCACACACATGAATGCGTTTAGGGGGAAGACAGAGAGACAGAGAGACAGAGACAGAGAGAGAGAGAGATACAGAAAGGAAGAACAGGTCCAAGGAGGAGGATGACAAGAGGAGGTTACACATGGTACAATCTCCAGTGGTGAATGAACACGTACAGAGTATCGTGGAGAAAAATATTAAGACTGTAGGTGTTACATTAGAGCTGGTGATTCTACTGTGCTCTTTCTCCTTATTAAACACTACAGCAAGAGATTAAAGGCGGAAGAAAAAGGAGAGAAATAAATCTATATGCACACAGGACATGTAGAAGAAAAGGGAGGGATTAAGAAGGCAGGGTCATTATACATCACTTTCTTAGATTATGATTTCACAGGAAGAAAGAAGGAGAGTGACATGAGGGTAAAGAAAGGGGTAAATCAAGAGGTGATAAGGAGATAAATGGCAGGGAAGAGTAAAGAGGAGAGAAGAGGGACTTTTATAAGTCGCTCTCGCCATAGAGGGCACTGGAGAAGGAGATGTAGTCGAGAGCGCCTGCAGGGATGTCCGGCCCGACGTACTTGGTCATGCGGCTGATGCAGTACTCGGCCTGCTCTGGGGGAAGCTCCCTGCGCAACTCCTCCACTGTGATGTAGGACTGCGAGAGAGACAGATAGTACGAGAGAGAGAGAGAAGCAGGAGGAGGGATGATATAGAGAGTACGAGAACTAAAATGAGTGCAATATTCATTATATGGCATGTTATTACATCTAACATTATCAAACTGTAATAAAAAAAAACTATAACCGTTTAATGTGATGTTGCACCTATAGACACGGGTGCTTCCTGTAATGTAATGTAAAGCACCAGTCATCGTATTGTTGGGTTCGTTCACCTTGTCGGAAGCCAGGATCTTGAAAGAGGCCATCACTTGCTCGGCTGTGTCCGTCTCGGCTGTCTCGCGAGTCATGAAGTCGATGAAGGCCTGGAAGGTGACCACGCCTGTATTGTTGGGGTCCACCAGAGTCATGATGCGGGCAAACTCCACCTCACCCTGTGTCACAGGAACAAGCTCTGTTAAACCGGTTAAATCTGTGTGTGTGTGAATGTGACTGGTGACAGCACATATTAACAGAGGTATATCTATGTCTATGTGTGACCAGTCTCACCAGATCGTAGCCCATGGAGATGAGACAGGCGCGGAAATCGTCGGGATCCATCATGCCATTTCTCTTCTGATGAGAGATAGACATGTAATAATTATAGATGCGTTATATACTACATACACACAGAGAAACAGGATCTGTCAGGACTAATTTAATCATTAAAATTTTTAGTCCGGCTGTCATTGCACTTATGAAGTGATTTTAAAAATTATCATCGCAAGTGACATACTGTTTGCATTTGCAATTGCGTTTCCTACTTGTCACGTACGAATTCTGCCAAAACTCAAATGCAAATCACTCTCTGCATGTAAACCTGTCAATCATTGTTTGGGGGATTATATTGTGGGGTGTGTTTGTATCTGAAAGTGACATTATCTACAGTCCACCGCCGTGTTGAGCTCCTTGCGGTCAGCGTACAGGACAGAACACGTGTGACTTGGACTGTTTTAGTTGGATGTGATTGGTGTAGTTGTTGACATTATGGTACTCGCACAACAAGCCGAAGACAGTTTCTTTTCTACTGATTACCTCTTACTGAAATCCATATAACTTTAGACAGGTTAAGTGAGTTTGTGTCCTCAACAAATAGCAACATTATTAAAGTTGTTTTTGCCAAACTTAGTGAAGTGAATGAAAAGCTTTCTGTATATAGGTTTTATATATAAAATAAAAAAGGGGCAAAATATTACATAAATAACTAAAGCAAAGCATGTGAAAATGCTTAGAGATCGAAATACATTTTACAGCGTTTTTATTTCTTAAACATAACAATGTATTTAAATATGTGTTGAATTTCAGCTTGTAGAATTAAGAACGAGGGCGTTTCCCCCTCCAATATACACTTTACTTCATTTAACCAAAAAAAAGTTGCAATTTCATTAATAAATGTTTCTTTATGATAGCATTTGCTAAGTAAAACATTTTTAAAGCACAGCTGAACGTTGGACAAGATGTGAGCCTTAATGAAAGGGCAGAAATCGGACCAGTACTGAACTGACTCCAAGATAAGTGATAGAATGTGTCACTTATATCACAATTAAATCTCTTTACAAAATTATAATTGCAAGAATAATACTTATAGATGAGCTTCAAGGAAATGTATTTGATTTTGTTAGTGATTAAGTATTTATGAGGAACTTTCCAAATTTCACTCCACAACAATTTCAGTATCAGCAGGATTCAATAATTATGCTATGCAGGAGGCTGGGGGCAGGTATTTTTAAGAAGCATCTTTAGACCAGAGGGAATAGCATCCATAACCACAGCATAGTCTTTACAAGAAACTTTAGGAGAGTACTATATTAAGACAGAAATTCAGAATAGGTTGCCATTGCACTGTGTTGATGAGTAAATAATAACCTGCACGATTGCACATATTCTGTTTGGGCTGACGGTTGACTGTGAATGACGTCACTTCCAGATACAAACACGTCCCATAATATAATGCCACACCCCCCAACAATGATTGACAGGTTTACGTGCAGACGTTGGAGGGACTTAGGCTCATAAACAGCTTCTAGTAGACCTTCTAGTAGACCTTGGTAAGACAAGATCAGCTTGATCAGGAGTTCATTATGTATGAGATCATTATGTTTTGCTTTTACATGTCTTTTTTTTTTTTTTATCCTGTCTATAAAATCTTGATGTAATCAATGACCGTGGCCCTTCCTCTCATGCTACACGAGGAGTGTGGGGTCCTGCTGTGCAGCTGCACACAATAAACTGTGAAACCTTTTCACTATTGCCCGTGCCTACCAGTGTGATACTTTATTCTGTAAATCTCTCAAATCTCAAACTTCCACGACAAGTTGGCGTTGTCGGCAGGATTCCGTGCTTGAGGGTCACTAATCTGGGGTTAGGTAATGAAGGTGTATTGTTTGCGAGGTTTACGACAACCCGCAAACGTATAAGGATTTGTGATTGTATTTGAGTTTTGCCAGTTCCCTTTTAATTTTGTCGGCAAAATCACTCCACATACTTGCATATTTAACGCTAAACAATATTATATAAATGGCATTTAAAGCTTCCGTGTGGACTAGCACACATTTTAGGCTCCATAAAAATTCAGCTCATGGTAAAGTGCAGAAAGTTCAATTTCATTTTACTTTACTTTTCTATTTCTCATGATTTTCTTTGCATCACCAAAGTGCCACAGTGCTGCTTTGTTTATTAATTCACTTTGTAGTGCTGCTGTTAATGATGCTGTTACTGTCTGTAGAAAAAGATTAAAGGAATTAATACTAAATATTTTAAGTAACATTTGAATCTGATGAATATTAATAGATATGATTATATTTTATATACACAGAAAAGGTCAATTTGTTGTCTTTTATAATAATATACACCTAAACTCTCTCTCGCCATATTCTCTCTCTCTCTCTCTCTCTATATATATATATATATATATATATATATATATACATATATATAAATATTTCTCTCTCTCTCTATATATATATATTTATATATATACATACATATACATATCTCTCTCTCTCTCTCTCTCTCTCTCTCTCTCTCTCTCTCTCTCTCTCTCTGTCTCTCTCTCTCTCTCTCTCTCTCTCTCTCTCTCTCTCTCACCCTGTCGAAGTGGTTGAAGGAGGCTCTGAACTCGTTGAGTTGTTCCTGGCTGATGCCCTTGGCATCGCGGGTCAGGATCTGGTTCTCCACCTCATTGATGGTGCGAGCAATGGTGGTGAGCAGCTGCTCCCAGCCCACGCGAATATGCTGCAGGGACAAAGAGAGAGGGAGGGAGAGAGAGGGAGAGAGAGAGAGAGAGAGAGAGAGAGAGAGAGAGAGAGAGAGAGAGAGGGAGAGAGAGGGAAATACACTGTTAGAGCACAAAAGAGAGGTATTTTTGTGATTATGCACAATATGACATTACAAAATCAAAATCTCTTGCAAGCTTCAGCATCTGTGTGTGTGTGTGTGTGTGTGTGTGTGTGTGTGTGTGTGTGTGTGTGTGTGTGTGTGCGCGTGTGTGTGTGCATGTGTGTGTACCTCCATGCTGTAGTTTGTGTGCTTGTTGTCGAAGATGAGCGCCTCCTGAATGAGCTGGTGATCTCCCTCCAGTCTGTCGATGTTGGATTTATAGTTGATGATGTTCTGCTCATAATTCTTCAAGTTGTTCATCTGTTCCTCCAGAGAGCCAGCAATGTCCACAGACACATGGCCGATCTCCTAGACTCACACACAGATATGCAAAATTACACTGTATCTCATTTCCTTTAAGCTATTTTCCCCACACAACTGGTGCACCTGACTGGGCAGATTTGGTTATTCTCAAAACAAGCAAACCTCATGACTTTATTTGGAAAAGAGACAAAGACACATCAACTGGCTGAACAAGAAGTTAAGGCTTAGCAAGAAATTAGATAGATGACAAAACATCAAGACAGCTGATAAAACTCTAAATAATATGTACCGAGGCCTTGAGTCCCTAAATTGTCCATCATGCAGAGGCTCTTTATCTACATCTCATATCTATATTTCTTATCCTTCTTTATATTTAGTCTATGCGTCTAAACTGACAGTTGCACTCAGGGAAAATTAACTGTCATCTCTCATGTGAATGGCTTCAAAAGAATACAGGGACTGATGTGACATGTCCACCACAGAAAGTCCTCAGGCTCGTACCTCCATCTTGGTTTGAATCCAGGGTCCAATGATATTGGCCTGAGCAGCAAACTGTCGCCTCAGCCTCTCGTTGGATTGCTGCCTGGCCACTTCCTCCTGAAGCATCTGGTCTCTTAGCGGCACCAGCTGCTTCACCTACAGACACACACACACACACACACACACACACACACACACACACACACACACACATACACACACAGACACATACACACACATACATATACACAGAGGCACCCACAGACACACACACACACACACACACATAGACACACACACACACACACACACACACACACACACACATACAGACAAATATACACATACAATGACACGTGCACAGAGAGAGCTAAACGTCACATTGCTGAAGCAAAACATCAACACTTCTCTTTAAAAACCGTCTTTTTTCTTTTTGATTCTATCTGATGAGAGACATGTTACAGAGTTAAAGCTCAGTCTGTGCCATATGCTTCTCCCATATGGTCAGACGAGAGATCGGTAGTCGCAGCAGGTGATCTGTGACTTTTGCCCGTTATAGCAGTTTAATCATCCAGTGTCTCAAATCATCTCAAGTCAAAATCTTTTTCACGAAAACAAATTTAAAAAAGTGGTCACAGAAAAAGGCTACAGTGGAAATAATCTGACGACATCATATCCCTTTTCTGTCTTATTTTAGTTATTATGACATGGGTGAAAGTTTGTGCTTCCTCTGTAACACATGACACCAAAACCTTTTCTAAGTGCTGCTCATGCTCATGCTCACAGACAGCTGAACACACGCTGAGGAAAGATAGCTGCCATCATCTACATACATGAGCTCACAGGTGATTGGCTAATGATGTGATGATTGACAGGATAAACACAGTAACATCCTCCCACCCAAACATCATAGCCAGTTTTGGTATCAGATCACTGACCAATAACATTTCAGCTAACACTTTTCTGTTACAATCTTGGAAGCACGTCAGCACTAATATTTCCAATAAATAGATCCATTCGTCAGTGTCATGAACTTAATAGCCGTTAACATTCACACCGTCTCCAGTGAAGGACACAGAATCCTGGTACGAGAAGGTATGGTCTTAAAAATGGTCAGCGATTCACTCACCGTATCCCACTTGTTAGTGATGTCCTGAGGACTGAGGTTGGTGTATGGGTTGATTCCAGACAGTTTGATGCCGTAGGTCTGAGCGATCTTCATGATCTCGCTTATGATACCCATGATGGCCATACGCTCTTTATCTGCCTCTGGGAGAGTGGCTTTAAACTGGTCATGAGCTGTGATCAAACTCTGAAGAGAACGACAGACAGTCAGTATAACACACATGCCATCATTTAGATATTAGTGCATTTGATGGTTTTTTAACACTAGGTTTTTTTGGACAGTTAAGGATTTGTGATGCCTGAAAAAAAGAGCTATTTAATACTGTTTCTAAAAGAAGGCCTAATGAAACACACACCCTTTAACTCGTCTAGATTCATAACCCTGTAACTTGTGTAACAGTGTATTATACTGTTTAATATACTGCTAAATACACACTTTTATGGATAAATATAAATCTAAATGATATACTTTGTCATTTTTATTCTGAATTTCTGTATTTCTGTAAAACTGCTTTGAGGCAAGGTCTACTTTAAAAAGTGCTATACAAATAAAATGCACTCAACTGGACTTAATCGAATTCTTACTCATTGCAGTGTCTATGTTGGAGGTGCTGACTGTAATGTAAAGTTTCTGAACCTTTAATAATCTAAACCTATACCTAAACCTACTTTTTAAAAATCAATGCTTCAGATGTATGGATTTTCGATTCGAAACGTAGAGAATGGATGACGGAAATTTTTTATGCGCAATTCACCTCCCAGGCAGCAGACGGTGCTGCAAATCACAAAAAGCTCTTCTTGTAAACACAAAGAAGTCAAATTTTGAAGCTATCACACAGCATGGCTACCTGGATCTCCTCAATGCTGTGTACGATAAACATGTCCTGCAGATCCTCCATAGCTCCGTCCATCCAGTTGTTAAACGGCGCCGCCCTTTTGGCGAACTCCAGGTACAGCTGGTCGATAGTTTCCCACAGTTTTTCCACACGCTGCAGGGGACGAGACAAGACTGATTTAACCTTTTTAAAAGTTGTTTCCTAACAATTAAATTACAATTACATTTACAATTAACATTTACATTATAAGTGTAATGTAATCTAAATCACAGGCAATTTATATAAAAGACGGTTTGAAATAGTTTTCAAAGCATCTTAGCAGCAAACGTACTTTGTGTAGAACTGTTACTATGGAAACATGCCGTAGTACAATGAACACATTTGTCAGGATCTACTTGGACAATTCCCTACCAGACCACTAGAGGGAGTTAGGTGTATTTGCAGGCAGGTGTATTGCTACACCATGTTGAATTTCATCTGGTTATGTCATGTGTCTTGTCACCTGTCACTGTGTTGTGTTATTTATTTATTCCTGCCCTTTTGTTTCTGTTTTGTCAAGCCATTGTTCATGGTTGCGTTCGGTTCCTTGGTTATTATTACGTTTATTTGGGTTGTCTATTGTTTTCAGTGTCGCCTTTAGGTATTTGTGTTTCATATATCTCGTCATGTTTATGTATGTGGTGTGCTTTGTGTTATTTTAGTTAATAAACACGAGGACTGCACTTGGATCTGATTGGCTTGTTGAGCATGATGTCATAGATTGTGATTTCTGTATCTTTTATCCAGTTACTCAGCCGAAAGTGTAAAAACAGTGACAGAGTAAGACTTACATAATGTGCTGAATATGTGACGAGTGGTGTGGGTGTGTATCTCTGCTAACAAGCTTGTGTCAAAACAGTAAAATTCATCTTATGTGTAACTGATACAATGAATTTGAAACTGGAGTGAATGTGGAAACAATTACACATAGTGGTTCATGTATAAAGTTGATTTCATGTGTGTGTGTGTGTGCTTCCCCTCCCAATGGTCCATTTATTTTTTATTTATTTTTTTAATTTTAATTTCAAATTCTATGATCTATTGTAGCAACACATTTTGTTTATGTGCTTTTTTCTGTTTCAGTTTTTATCATTTGTACAATTTTATTTTTATTCTTTCCTTTTCTTATTTTTTGTTTGTTCATTATTTTCGTTTTCTTTTTATTACCAAATGTAGTGCATGTGGGGATTTGTTGTTTGTTTTTAGTTTCATAGTTTTGTTTTGGTCCAATTTTTATTTTATTTCACACACACACACACACACACACACACACACACACACACACACACACACACACACACACAGAGCGCACTCTAACTACACAAGATGAATTTAATTTTAGTTATTTTTTGTTATGTTATCTCTTGTATGTGTGTGTGTGTGTGTGTGTGTGTGTGTGTGTGTGTGTGTGTGTGTGTGTGTGTGTGTGTGTGTGTGTGTGTGTATACCTCCAGAGCATCCCTTCTCTTCTGGGTCAGAGTGCCCAGGTTGTCCCACTGGTCACAGATGGCCTGGCAGCGAGCGTTCACACTAGTAGCATCGTGGTAATCCAGCTCACTGAACACAGCAACAAAACACACTCACTAATGAGCTCAGAATAAAAACACAGAAAGTGTTAAACTGTAACTGATCTGACTGAAGATGCATTTGGATAATCTCTACATATACTGCATTTAGATATATAATGAAATATGAGTTGCTTGACTGAACTGAATAAACATGGAAGATGTGTTTGTAATCTTGCATCCTAAAACGTCATCTTGTCCGGATGACTCCCATATTCATTCGAAATAAAACATAAAAAGCAAACACTGAGTCATGCTCTTTCTCTTCTCGTTGCTTTCCTCCCACCCCCTCGACATGTTTCCTTCTCTCTTTCTTTTCCTCGCTCTTACTTGAGCTCCTGGGCGATGGCGGCGATCTGCTCTACTCTGTCCTGGTGGGCGGCGAGGTCACTCTCAAACGCCTCGTGCTTCCTCATAAGAGCCCTGATCTCCATCAGAGATGCAGATTCATAGTCCTTCTGAGACAGCAAGTCTTCCTTTCCTATATGAGACGTGAAATTAAATATGTGGCTATTTTGCCTTACTTATGAATTATTTATGAAAAATAAAAAAAAATCAATTTGGACACGTTTACCTGTAGTCCAGGACTCATGGAGATTGCACTTCTGCTTGAACTTTTCGGCCAAGTGGTCCAGTCTTTCCAGACGGCGAATCTCAGTCAGCAGCCACTCCTCGTAGCCTTTCTCAACCTGCTCCAAACCTTTCCATGCATTGGCAATATCCTGTAAACACACACACATACACTCTCCTGAACACCGTCACGACTCAGTGCACAGCAATGCCATCAGATTAGTTTCAATTATAAATGTTTTTTTTTTTTATTATTTCCACTCTGTAATCTTCAACATACCGAAACCATCTTTCCTTCAGAGGGCATGAAGGCAGGTCTGTTGCTGAGCCTCAGTTTGGTCTGCAGGGTGTTGAAGTTGATTTCCAGCTGGCATTTTTCCTGTACGCGTGGTGGCTTGTGCACACGGCGGTAATCTCTGAAGTCCTCCAGCTTCTGCTGCATGGCACGCATGGTCTGCTCGGCAACACGGTTCTCCAGCCATGGGATCGTCCGACGGATCCACTCCAACAACTACAGCGGATAGGGGGCGGGGGAGAGTGGAGAAATTGGTCATCAAGGGGAAATGAAAAAAGACAAATAAAAGTCGGTAATGAGATGAAAACTTGATAAAACAGATGGAGGGACAGGTGGCACCAATAAAGGTGGAGAAGTTCAAATAAAACACATAATATAAAATTCCTCCAGTCTTCCAGTCTTTAATTTGGAGCTTCACGTCTTTGATAAATCATTTCAGAGATGCAGTTGAAAGCTTAAGACTTCTCTCTGCTCAATATCTTACATGAACTGAGATGCTTGTGTAAACTCTAATCATTAACTCACCTCACTGGCCAGTTTCTCATACTCCTCCATCAGCCTCTCATTCTCCTGATTCACTGCCAGAACTTTACAAATCCTGTTAGCGGCAGTTTCAGCCTACAGAAAGAGAGAAAGAGTGAGAGAAAAAGAGGATCAGACAAAGTGAGAGATAGAGTAAGATTGAGGGACAGACAGAGAGACAGACAGAGTGAGAGACAAACAGAGAGAGACAGACATAGAAAAAGAGAGACCCAGAGAGTGACAGGTACAGTGAGAAAGAGGGACAGACAGAAAGAGAGACAGAGTGAGAGATAGACAAAGAGACAGAGAGACAAGGTGAGAGATAGAGACAAGAGTGAAAGTGTGTGTGTGTGTGTGTGTGTGTGTGTGTGTGTGTGTGTGTGTGTGTGTGTGTGTGTGTGTGAGAGAGAGAGTGAGAGAGACAGATAGACAGAGTGAGAGAGAGAGAGAGAGAGAGAGAGTGTGAGAGAGACAGAGAGACAGAGTGAGAGATAGGGAAAAGAGTAAAAAGAGAGAGAGAGACAGACAGACAAACTATGTTAGAAAGCTAGAGTGATATAGTAAGGTGTTGAACTGAGTGGCTAAGATCAGCATCTTCTCTGTCTCAAGCCGTTCCTTTGGTACCTGCTCAGCTCCAGCGAAGGCGTGATAGAAGCAGGACACGTAGGTCATGATGGCCTTCTCATCAGGCTTAGGAGTGTTCACAATATCTGAGAGATACAAAAATACAGACTGAAAATAGAGCACACTGTGAAGAGTATCAAATCATATGAGTCACAACCATTTCAGGAAGTCTGAAGTGACAACGGGAACTAATACAGCTGTAAACCTTGGTGCCAGGTAGGAACCTTAAATATGCACAAAAAGAAACTCATCAAAAATGTGGACTGAGACTGACTCCACAGGCTGAAACTCTCGGATGTACATGACATTTTATATTCAGGCATTCTGCAAAAGACTTACACCTACAGCTATGTTGTTACAGTGATGTTAATCTGATTTTACAATGATGTTATGGTGTTAGAATAAAGTTATGTCACTAGTATGATGTTACAACAATGTTATGACTACCATTATTATCGTATGATGTTATTATGACATTCGTATGATATGAAATTATTATGACATTAGCATGATGACGTTATTATGACATTAGTATGATGACATTATTATGACATTAGCATGATGACGTTATTATGACATTAGTATGATGACGTTATTATGACATTAGTATGCCATTATGACATTATTATGACATTCGTATGATGACTATTATGACATTAGTATGACATTATGACATTATGATGACATTCGTATGATGACGTTATTATGACATTAGTATGACATTATGACATTATTATGACATTCGTATGATGACGTTATTATGACATTAGTATGATATTATTATGACATTAGTATGATGACATTATTATGACATTAGTATGACGTTATTATGACATTAGTATGATGACATTATAATGACATTCGTATGATGACGTTATTATGACATTCGTATGATGATGTTATTATGACATTAGTATGATGACGTTATTATGACATTATGACATAACAATATGACCATGAACTTTATCTCACTTGTTTAATTATAATATATTTATTATTCATGTCTTTAATATAAGAAACATGATTCTCACCTGCCAGTCACCTGATTTCTTGTTTTATTATTAGTCTAGTATTCTCCTGTCATGCATTAAGTGCTGGCTGTGTCACAATCCTACGTCCTCACCTTCTGCGTCCAACATTTTGGGGATGTCCAGAAATTTCTCAGCCACCTCGAATGCTGTGTTCAAGTTTCCAATGGGGTCGTCCTTTACAAGCAGAACACCGCCCCAAAAAAAAGATCAGTTCAAACACAACCATTGCAAAAACCACTGCATGATGATTTTGTACAAAAAAAGGAGAAAAAGGAAGAAGTAGAAATGAAAAAAGAGCGATTTAATGAAGAAAAAGAGAAAGCACCTTTCTCAGTTTGGAGTAGTCAATCAGGTCAGGTCTGTGCCTGTGGATGAGGGCGCACAGAGCCAGGCCATCCTTCCAGCTGAACAACCATGACAAGCAGAGGAAAAGGAATGGAGAGAAAGAACCAGTGTAGGACAGAGAGAGAGAATAATCACATAGTAAGAAAGCTGGTGCATCAAAAGTGCATCAGGAAAGCAGAGAAGAGAAGTTACATAGCAAATAGAGGCAGTCTTATTCATTATCTGACTCTCACCTGATGTGGAAATTCTGTACGTTAACATTCCTGTAGGGGGCAGTCTTCCTCTGGCACCACAGCAACAGACCCTCTTTAGCCGAGGTCTCTACACGGGTTACACACAGGGCACAGAATGAGGTACTTGTTTTTAATGTTGGAATGATGAAAATAAATCTTTATCTACAGCTGAATCATCTGTTCCTTTTGTTTTATTCCCTAGAATATAATTCGATATAAGTAATATCGTCATAAGTAGATGTGGGCAATCACTCTTATTTATTTTTAAACCCTAATCGCTATTCGTTTACACAGATCAATGTATCAGATTACTGTAGATATCATGTTTAGTCAGGGTCTAGACATTTCCTCGGTGTATCAGAAGTGTGAGACGTGAACAATATCGTGCGGATGTACACAAAAGCCTTCCGGTAGAATGATAACGTTCACGTTTCCTACACATTTCCTTCAGTAGGACGTTCGTCATTCACGTGGGCAGGATTTTACTTTCCACTCAAATTCATTTCTCACTGCATTCAAGTCTATTCGGTGTCCAGAGCTTTCTGTAATCTGACTCTGTTATTATCAACCACATGAATGCTGATGTACTGTTTCAGTGTTGAAGAGACAAAAGGAGAGAATCGCTGGGTAATTACTGCTTGAACTCTGTCTTCCATTCGATTACATTTTAATAACAGCAGCAAACGAATGTATTCAAGTGACGATGATTGTACAGATTATGAGTTACATCTGACAGCCTGAATGTGTACCTTCCACTGAGATGTCCTGGATAGCAAAACGAAGGATGATGGTCCAGATCATTCCAAGAGTCATTTTCACATTACCATCAACAATCTCTGCAGAGAGAGAGAGAGAGAGAGAGAGAGAGAGAGAGAGAGAGAGAGAGAGAGAGAGAGAGAGAGAGAGAGAGAGAGAGAGAGAGAGAGAGAGATCCACAAAAAGTTAGAGAAATGTGATAATAGCAAATGATGCTGCACAACACACACAAACACACACACACACAGACACACACAGACAAACACACACAGAGACACACAGACATACACAGAACACAGAGACACACCAACACACACAGACACACAGAGACACACAGAGACACACAGACACACACAGACACACACAGACAAACACACAGACAAACACACACAGACACACACAGAGACACACAGACACACACAGAACACAGACACACACAAACACACACAGACACACACGGACAAACACACACAGACACCCACAGAGACACACACACAGACACACACACAGACACAGACACACACACACACACACACACACACACACACACACACACACACACACACACACAGACACACAGACACACACACAGACACACACACAGACACACACACACACACACACACACACACACACACACACACACACACACACACACACACACAGATCCTTACCTTCAGCTCCAATAGACACCAGTTTGACTCCCTTGCTGCAGATGTAATCCAGAGCTTTGTTCACGTTGGCGATTTTGTGGAAACGCATCTTGCCTTTATCGGGCTTGGGCAATCTTTCACCTGTCCATCAGATTAGCACTCAATTATCGATCACACACCAAGGCACAAACTCACACAGCTGTTTGATTCAGACATCCATGATGCTAATGGGCCAAACTGAACGGCAGGAAGTGATGTCAGTTATCATCCTTCCATAACAGAAATAGTACATTGTTGTTGTTTTAATGTAATACAGTATGGATGAATAGTGTAAGTGATTTTTTTTTAAATCTCAGCTCAATACTCAAGCATCTAGTTAACGTTCACGAAAAAACTCTTCATGCTTTTTAGCAGCTTTAAATGTGGACAGAAATGTTTTGGAATACTTTTAAATGTATATTTTTGGCATACACACTTATTCAGAAGCAACTTATATTTTATCTCTTTTTTTTTTGTTGTTATACAGCTGTGGGCTTTTTTTTCCCAGCAGAGGTCTGAGCAGACGTCCACCATCTTAACCACTGAGCTACCAATTTGTCCTTTTCAGAGTCACTGACAAAACATTAAGTCCACACTGACTTGTTTTTGTGTGCTCAAGGTTTGGATTAAACTTATTCAATTCATCGAACACATAGTTATAGTTTGACACGAAACAAACTAAAAAACAAGAAAGCCTTCTGGTTGTACTGCACAGAGGTCTCTGTGGAGGTCTCTGGATCCCATCTTGAGAATCCCGGCACTACGACTTTTCATAAATATGTAAAGAATATTGTAATATTTGCTCTTGGCTTTGGAATAATGAGTGCTGTTCTTAATAAAATGCCTCATTAGCATAAAGCAAAGCTGCATCTCACTGTATGTGAATATTAGTTAAATAGTTTAATGAATACATTGGGGGGGGGGTAATTGGGTGAAAAAATATATAGTTTGCTTTTAAAACAGATATTAGGACAGATCGGTTGTTGTGAGTTTACATTTTTTAGTTCGGACATATTTGAATATAGCCGAATAAAATTATCCTTATCAGCACTCAGAGACATGACCTTTTCTGCCACATGGGCAATTACTTCTTAATTATTCACTGGTGGCTATGATGAGCTTCAAAAATGCCTTAAAGTGATTTATTAGTGCTTCATCATTAACTGCTCTTTTTTTTGGAGTATCTGGTTGCTATTTGGGACTTGCAGTCGTGTCAGCGCGGATACCTGAGATGACCTCGAGCAGCAGCATGAGCTTGAGGCCATTTCTGAAGTCCTCTTCGATATTCTCGATCTGAGTGCCAGCCTTCCGCAGGTGAGAGTTACACCAGGCTGTGAATGTCTGACCCACACACACACACAGAGAATGAGAAAGATTTGAGTGGCAGGTATAAAGAGAACGGAACACACACCCTTTCAGACCTTATTCTAAAAATTAGGGCTATTTTGAGACTCGCTTTTCAATAAAGGATCCGAGTTTCACTTTCCTTCAGGCGCACGGTGCTGGTAATGCGTCACGAAGGAACGCAGGCTGTTATTATAGAGCAGAACCCACGTCTGCGACTGCGTGTCTGCTTCCAGCGAGCGAGTTTCCTCTGAACCTCAATCCGAGCGTGTGGGTGTTCAGGGCACAGCGGCAGTGCTGTGCTAAAACTGAGTTGGTGTTTGTCTGTGTGTGCTGAGTGATCGTTATAAAAGAGCATTAAAGGAAGTTTGAAAAAGTCAACTGTAGGAGGAGAGAGAGAGAGAGAGAGAGAGAGAGAGAGAGAGAGAGAGAGAGAGAGAGAGAGAGAAGGAAAATGAAATGACATAATGGGACTGGAAAAGGTTTAAAAACAGAACGAGAGAGTGATGAAAGATTTAAGAAGGGAGGTGTGATCCGTGATGTAGATTTAGATTTAGAGTTCTGTTGCTAAATGTGGGGTTCAGCAATCATTCTGCGTTTTACTAATGATGGGGCAGGGGAAAGGGCTGAAAGAAGGAAGAACAGATACTGTAGATGGATGGGTGGATGGAGGGATAGATGGAGAGGGATGTGAAGAGAAACTGGGTACAGGGGAACAAAAGAATGAAAGAAGAGGGAGGAGAAAAAACCTGTGTAGAGACGGAGCTGTGAAAAAGGAGGAAAGGGGAAATGAAAAGGATGAAGGGGGGAGGAGGGGTGAAAGAGTCTAAATCTGGGAGACACAGGAAACCCGAGAGACAGCTGAGGGAGCAGGATCCCAGAATGGCAGAATGTCACAGAGAGAGAGAGAGAGAGAGAGAGAGAGAGAGAGAGAGAGAGAGAGAGAGAGAGAGAGAGAGAGAGAGAGAGAGAGAGAGAGAGAGATCTATAAAGTGAGTTTAATTTCTGGCAAGCTGAGTCTGTGTCTCTTTTGAGCTAATTGCTTCTAAATAAATCTGATCTTCCCATGCATGAAAGCTCTGTGAGTGTGTGTGAGTGTGTGTGTGTGTGTGTGTGTGTGTGTGTGTGTGTGTGTGTGTGTGTGTGTGTGCAGCTGTTAAGCACAGTCATCCACCCCCACCTGCTGTTCAGTTTTGTCTCTCACACTCAATCTTTACAAATGAGATCATCTACGATCAGCCGTTAGTAAATGCCAGTCCAGATACTCATGCCCCTTTACCCCCTACACCCCCTTCCTCACCCCCACAACAGGTTACCCACATACTTCCTTCAACACTGTATGATCTGCAGTTCCAGCCTGCTCTTATCCAGATATACACGGTAATGCCGTTTGTGGCCGCTAGGGGCAGCGTGACTCTATGGACTGAAGTGCATCACTCTGAACATTTCCTTATTGCACAATGACCTGATTTACTAACACAAGTCAGAGAAATAGATTTCATTATATATTTAGAGCTTCTGTGTGAGCGGGATGAGAGTCTGGAAGTAGAACTGACACAAATCGCCTGCCCTTTTTTTAAACTGTTATAGGACTCGGCTGAGACAGCGAGAGAGATAGAGAGAGAGAGAGAGAGAGAGATAGAAGCTTATATATTTACAAAACTACACTTATTTGACAGATCTCTTCTTAATCCACAGCTTCAAACACTCCATTCAAACACTCATCCATTTCTCCATTCACTTATAGATCCATCTATCCATCCATCCATCCATCCATCCATCCATCTATCCATCCATCAATCCATTCATCCACCCACTTATCCATCCATCCAACCATCCATCCATCCATATATCCATCAATCCATTCAAAGACTCATCCATTTATCCATCCACGCATTGATCCACTCATCCATCCATCCATCATCCAAAAATTCAACCACTCATCCATCCACCCACTTATCCATTCATCCATCCATCCATCCATCCAAACACTCATCCATTTATCCATCCATACACCCATTGATCCACTTATCCATCCATTTTCTGTAGAGATTATCCTGCACAGGGTCACAGAGAACCTGGAGTCTATCTATCCCAGGAGACTCTGGGCACAAATGGCTTCCTGTCAGATGGTACTGTTTATTTATCTGTTTGTTTGTTTGTTTGTTTGTTTTTAATACTGTGATAAATACCAGTCAAACTGTAAATGTTTACACCATGACAGAAAATGATCTCAAGCCTAAGCCCCTCTTTACACCCGATCACTTCATATGTCCTGTATCTATATTGTATTCCAGGAATGTCTATCATGTGTCTTCCCATTTATCTTTAATCTATGTTTTATTACAGACTAAAATATATGAGCATATTTTCAATATACAAATTAGCTCATTACATTATAACATCTTAAAGATGCTCAGTCATTTAGTTGCTTTATACATTTGCCTTATTCTTCATTTTTAAGCTTTATGAATATTAAAACGATTGCTAGACTAAAAATCATGATGATTTCATGACATTTCCCTCTGACATGTTTCAGTGTGTACTGAATTTACTCCTGTGGATAAACTGTGTGAGTCAGGCCTCCTGCAGTGCCTCAGAGTTTATCGTGTGTGTGTTGGGTGTGTTAAGATAAGATAAGATAAGATAAGATAAGATAAGATAAGATAAGATAAGATAAGATAAGATAAGATAAGATAAGCCTTTATTCGTCCCACAGTGGGGACAATTCTATGTTACAGCAGCAAAGAAAAAGAAATGTAAATATATAAAAGAATAAAGAAATAATATAGTGTACAGTATAAACACAACATAATATATAAATACAAAGAAGAAAACTACTGTACATTTAATATGATGTGGAAAGTCTTTAACTAAATAGATTCCTGATCCTCGAGTGGGTTCTAGACGTCCACTGGAACGTTATTTATTTATTTTAAATATAACACAACACATGCTAGTGAGGGCGAGAAGACAGACATAGAAATATTAGTAATGAGGTCATTGTTGAGAAAAGAACAGTCACACACACACCACTAATGCACACACACACACACACACACACACACACACACACACACACACACACACACAATCAGACACAATCAGACACACACACACACACACACACACACACACACACACACACAATCTCACACACACACACACACAGACACACACAAAATCAGACACTCAGACACACACATACACACACACATAGACACACATACACACATAGACACAAACATAGACACAGACACACACATAGACACAAAAACACACATACAGTAGACACACAGACACACAGATCTGCACATACACAAACACACAGACACACACAAACGCACACAATGTTGCTGTAGAGCTGCAGATATGTGATATGACCCGAGAGAAAGAAAATGAACAAAAGACAAAAAACTGTTCAAATGATTTTTTGTGTGTCGTTGTTAATCTCTATGCAAATTGTTCAGCTAAGCCACAATGCTGGTGTGATGTATTAATATCCCTGCTGAAAATTCCAGCTTAGTCTCCGCTGCCAAAACACACCAAGCTGCTCAAACTGCTCGAGCATCTTTATCATCATGAAATAATGTATCATTTCTTTATATTTATTTCCTCCTTTTTATTACTCAGTTCCTTCTGTAATGGATTAATAACCTGCTGCATCACACAATATCAAACACAACACTAACTTTCATGCTGAAAACCTGGCTTGACTTCATGCATTTGTATCTGATTACTTTAGTGTGCTCTCTGTCATCTAATGATTCCTGCAGTGTTTATTTCACTGTTTGATTTTTTATGCTGAGATTCTGTAAAATACAAATATTCCAAATGACTAAATATTGCATGAACATTTAGTCTTGAGAAAGAGCAGCTTGTAAACTGAAGGTTTCTTAAAATTGTGCGCGCACACACACACACACACACACACACACACACACACACACACACACACACACACACACACAGACACACATATACACATACAAACACACAAATACACACACACCTTGACATACACACAAACATACACATTCACACACACACACACACACACACACACACACACACACACACACACATTCACACACACACATACACACGCACACACATACACACGCACATTCACACTCACATTCACACTCACATTCACACTCACATTCACACTCACACACACACACACACACACACATTCACACTCACATTCATACACACACACACATAATATAATAAATATGTTTAGAATAAGGATAGAGGTAGACATATCTACTGTACTTTTTTGTTGTTATCATTAGGGTTGTTACAGTTCCCATGACAACTGCGTCATGTTGTCCATTGTCACTGCAGTAGTGCACGTGACTTTTCACGTTTTATAACAAGCATAAAATACAAAGTTTGTATAGAAGTCTAATAATAGTAACAGTTGCAATAGAAGTTAGTATTTATAGCGTATACCATGGTAGCTGTAAATTCTTTTATTTAGACTATGAGTCTATACTCACAAATGACCTCAAACTCCATACAAAGCATTTTCTTTATATTGTCGGGTTTGAGCGAGATTCAGTTTATTCTGTTATTTCGTGTAGAGCGATGGCCCTGGTTGGGAAACCAAATACTACACCGCCGATCTGGCTACATTTTGGATTTGAGCCAAACGAAAGAGGTGAACCAATAAATTTGGATGAAGCCATATGTTTGCTTTGTAAAATAAAAAAATCCTATCGAAAGCAACTACTTTGTGTCCTAGATACAGGAATTATTTCAAGGTGGAGGACATTATAGACAAACACAATGAAGAGATAGTCAGTCAGACAACACTCAAACTGAGGCGTCACTGGATGCAAGGGAAGGAACTGAATCTCGGACAGCTACTTAGGAAAAGTAAAGCGAGGTCCGCCATTCCTATTCAGACGAGGAGTTAACTATTTGCAAGAGAAGTCAACTGATGCCAGCAATGACCTGTTTGCTTTGTGACTTGACCATAGTTGCTAAAAAGTATATATGCACTTGGGAATGAGCACACGGTCTGAACGCAACATCGTAACACCAATGAGGTCGTCCCTTAAAGCGGACACTGTCAACAAGTTCTTAAAATCTGTGTTTAAAAGCCAAGGTAGGCAGGCTTCAAGTATTTATGTCTACCTTTTAATTGTTATCAGGCCTACACAGATTTAACTGCATGTGCTTAAAGTTGTTACGAATTTATGCAGCAAATTTTTTTTTAATACTTAACCTTTTTATTTATTTAACCTTTTACCTGTGCTCACTGATGGAAGTGCTATAATAAACATTATATATATAAAAGGCCTATGTAAAATAATACAACCCCCCCCCCCACCCCCCAAGGAAAAAAAAGAGCCACAGATGGTAGTTGGTCCATTAAAGAATCTGCCACCGTCAAAGCCCTAGTTATTATACACCAAGGAACAAGACATTGTTGTTGTTTTGTACGTTTCCACAGGAGGCCTACAGGAGTCACATCTCAGCAGAAGAGACACACAGGAAGTTGCTTTTCTTCAATGCTTCCTCTAGTCATGAGATGTTCAGGTACATGTGAGAGATTCGGTTTTACAGCTTGAATAAACGATGCCTCGCTAACGTCTCCGTCCCAGTCACATTACCTCAAATCAGCCAAACGATCTCAGGAGAATCACCATCCCTGATGGTTACCATGGAGACCACAGAACGGGTTTCTCTCTGTCTCAAACAGGAGTAACGCTTCACACTGAGTGATGGAGTCTGTAAAGATTAAATCTGATGCACGTCATGTCTTATATAAAGCTCGTATGGAAGTCTCTTCTGGTGACATCCCGGATGAATAAAAACAATGTGGGGAGATTTCTAAAGCATGGGAATGAGCTGCTAATGTGGCCTCTAGGAGTGACTAAAATATTAGATCACTGCTCTCTGCACCATATGAATCACAATAGCTTAACCCATTAAGCACTGTTTTTAATTTGTCTTTATTTTATTTTTAGTTTAATATTGAGTTTTATTCCATGGATTCAAAATTAATAAATAATTTCTGCAAAAACAAAGTAAAAAAGTTTTTTTTTTTAATAATTACAATTATAAATGAATAAAAAAGAAATTATTAGCCGCTTCCGATCTGTTTGTATTCATTAAAAAATAATTTTAATAATAATAATAATATTAATAATAATAATATCTCAGTTTACTGTGGCATCATTTATCATAAGATCTATATTCTATCTCATACTGCCCAGTCTTAATGGCTGCAGCTTTGTGAGATCTGAGAACAAGATAATTCATTGGTGTGAATGAGATAATTGAATGTGGCTCTTCTTTATAACAAGGTGAGAGACATGTTTTGTGCCTCAAACTGAGCACTTTACAGCAACTAGCAGAAGCTACGGGGGGAATAAAGCAGCTGTTTGTTTCTTCTGGTTAAAATAAAACCTCTAGAAAAGCTTATTATTCATTATTATTATTATTATTATTAGATCTGGAGTATTGAAAGAGTCTGAATTACAGTGATAGGTAATAGATTTTTTTTCTAGAATAAAAAATGTTTGTTTTGCTTAAATCTTTTCATCATGTCATTCTTGGTGAAAAACTGAAAAATTGATGCAAGCAAACCGATCTCATTAAAAACGTGTGTTCGGTTGTGTAAAGAGCTCGGCTCCGTTTAATCGGATTTCAGTGCGAACAATAAAAACGAAAAACAGGAAATGCTAATGTTAATGCTCTGAATGCTATTTCTATACTGAAATATTACATGAAGGTATTTTCTGTGAAGCTGCTTTGACTGTGGTTTAAACCGCTACAGCACGATATTATCATTAGCATCACAGCACTTGTAGCTTCCCAAGATATTAACGTACATTCTCATGCAGACTCCCGGCTGCTAAACGTCTGATACGACCTGATACACCAGCTTAACGCTTTGACCTGTGATCACAAAGCAAAACTGCACAAGTGCAAGAGGGCAAAATCCCTGACCACACACACACACATAAAAAAAAAGTGACACACACGTAAGCCCTTTCCTGAGGCCTCAGTGCACACCCCTGTAGTTTATAGCAGCTGCCCTACAAGGCCACGACTTCTGGAATAGTAACTGATATTTGAGCTGATGTCTCTCTTTCTGTCTCCAATTTTTTTTTCCAGTCTCTCTCTCTCTCTCTCTCTCTCTCTCTCTCTCAATCAAGTATTTAAGTATCATGGACGCACGATGACATCAGTAACACATTGGTAACACATCAATACTGAATTGCATCAAACAAATTAGCACCAGCTGACATGGACATGGTCCTAAACACACACACACACACACACACACACACACACACACACACACACACACACACACACACTCTCTCTCTCTCTCTCTCTCTCTCTCTCTGTCACATTTTTTCAGCACGCCATTCCACTAAGATCTGGGCTAGGTGTAACAATTGCTGCACACACACACACACACACACACACACACACACACACACACACACACACACACACACACACACACACACACACACACACACACACACACACACACACACACACTAGCATGAAGGTCCTCATATTCAGTACTATCACATCCTCTCTGCTTTTTACATTATTATTATTATTATTATTATTATTATTATTATTATTATTATTATTATTATTATTATTATTATTATATAAACCCACAGCAGTGATTGAGTCAACATAACCTTTAACCTTCTGGAGCTGAAGTGTTCAAGACTTTACAACCTGCTCTCATTAATGCACAAAAAATGAAACTGTTCTGCTCTGAATAACCAGACAACAAGTGATGGAGCACCAAATAATCCAAACAGCACAGAAACCTAACCAAGGACAAGTGTTGTTCTGCAGTAAAATCACCAGAGCTAATTAACATAAAAGAAGCCTTGCATTAGTGAAACAGTGAGTATAAGCAGCCTCTTAAGTATCAAAGAAAGACACAGCAGGTCACTGAACTATTTGCTAAGGCTCCAGAGACCAGCGAGGTATCAAACCCCTGTGTGAGCGAGAGGAGCGCAGCAGAGGGGCAATATCGGATATCGCTGTGAGAGAGGTGGAAAATAGCAGCGGTGATATGGTGTATGCTGCTATGACAGAAGTGAAACTGATATATAGTCTACATTCTATATGAGTGTGTTCCTGCCTGCTATTACAGCTCGCAGCTCACTCACACAAAGGTGAACATGTCACAAGGTCGTCCCTTTAATCAAGTAAAAAATGAAGTAAAGTTGAACTCTGGAGCAGTGACACTAACCTGTGACTAACATCTCCAGCACAATCAATCAACCAATAAATAAATAAACAAATAAACAAATAAACAAAAAAATTTAGAATAAAGAAAGAATGAATGAAAGAAAGAAGGAAACAAAGAAAGAAAGAATTAATGAACAAAAACAAACAAATAAATAAATAAGTAAACAAACAAACAAACAAATAAATAAATAAATAAAGTTAATTTTAAAAAATCTTTAAATTTGTTATGTTTTGTATAGAATTTTCAAGCAACTTACAAAACAACAAATAAATATAATATAATCTTAAAGTATAGATAGATAGACAGATAGACAGATAGACAGATAGATAGATAGATAGATAGATAGATAGATAGATAGATAGATAGATAGATAGATAGATAGATAGATAGATAGATAGATAGGCAGAGAGTACAGAAAAAAGAATGAATTATTCATTGTAAGTATTACTAATATTATTATTAACCAGCTGTAATGATGTCAGGTGTTAGCCTTGTGTAATTACTGCTCATTGTGTCACACAGTCTGTGGATCGTATGTTTGTTCTGTTCTATAATAAATTTACTTTATGCTCGGGATATTATCCAAATGCATGTAAAAATTGCAAAAAAGAAAAACGATCCGTATTTTATCCGTCTGTCACATTCTTTTTCTTTCGTGGAACATTTTTAAAATATTACAGAACTTTGCTAGTAGTATACGTCATAGCTGCTGTATATCACATGACATCCTGAACTAGAATGTGCATGAAATGATTATCTGAGTACACACACACACACACACACACACAGGGTTCTAAGCGTGTCACACAATATGGTAATGGAGCATGCCTGTCGAGTCTTTATATGAAATCAGTCTTTTCATGTGCACGCTGTACACATACCAGTAATCGGTGGAAATATTGTAACTTTACTCAGCCAGGAACATTGGATGTGAACCTTTCCAGCGTCATACGCTTGGCACTGAAGGGAAGATCCCTTGTGTGTACACTCTTAAACACTCTAATAAGGAGCCCGGTGTGAGCTTTCCTTAATCGACAGACATTTACAGTTAAAACTAGATTAGACCGCGGAGTTATAAAAATGACGTGTGGATACTGGGACCTTTAACCTTTAACACGACGGCTCCTCGCTGACTCTATAATAAAATTAGATGCACGTCGTTACATCCAGTTTACTCAAAGTCTCTGATATCTAAATGTATCATTTTTTATATATGTGATTCTGTCTCTGATTCTGACACTGACTCCAAACCAGTGGCTCTGTGTATGGTCTATACAGTAGCCCACACTACACACTACACACTACAGATCCCAACACAAGGCTCATTATTTAGGGATTAATCCTGTTCTCAGTGCTCACTTCTGTGCTCTTAGAGATACAGGAGACCGGCGGCTATTTAAAGGCCAGGACACGAGAATAGGAGCTCAAAATTTACAAGTCGACAGCAGGCCTGCGCTGAGAAAAGTCACGGCTATTTTCTGCAGCCTGTGGAGTGCTCCATGATGAAGAGGTGATGAAGAAGCATCAGGGTTTGTGGAATAACAGCCAAAATGCTCACTCAGCATTATTCTTCTACTCTAGCATTTCAAATTAAATAAACAATAAGGAAAACATGTTTTTTTTCCTTTTTCCTTTTAAATACTGTAATAGGTAAAAAGTCTAGACCTTATAAAGAAAAAAAATCTCAGTCAACTTAAGATGCCAAAATATATGATCATGATTCAAATCAAATTACCTGCCTGGAAAAAAGTGTGTTTAGTCAATACTGTGACTACATTGTGTGTGTGTGTGTGTGTGTGTGTGTGTGTGTGTGTGTGTGTGTGTGTGTGTGTGTGTGTGTGTGTGTGTGTGTGTGTGTGTGTGTGTGTTGAAATGTGTCAGTAGGGGTAAGAACAGGTGCAAATGCCCCCCTTTCATATTCATTTCACCACAAAATGATGCCCTTTCTATATTCATATCATGATATCAGCTCCTGAAGCTGCTCTCCACATAGCTAAGAGTGTGTGGGGAAGGAGAGACTTTACATTTCTGCAGGACAACCTAATACATTTGAGCTAATTCCTTAGAACAGAAACCTATACGACGGTCAGCTTAAGTTGAGATGGGTCTGTGTATTCATTTTCTTAAAAAAAGAGAAAAGAAAACACCACCTCATCATTAATATAATAACGACACCAGTAGGGAAAGAGTGATAAAGAGAGGACGACAGCCTTGAGGATGGTGAGAACGGAGGAGAGATATTAGAGGAGGAGCAGATTATTTTTAGGACATGTTTATTCGTAGAGTGTAATGAAGCCTTGGACTTCTCCAAGCCTCTCACTCTGAGAACAGCCATCTGTCCAGATCTTTCACCTCTGACATCCCTATTTAGAGTTAGGTGTGTGTGTGTGTGTGTGTGTGTGTGTGTGTGTGTGTGTGTGTGTGTGTGTGTGTGTGTGTGTGTGTGTGTGTGTGTGTGTGTGTGTGTGTGTGTGTGACAGACAGTTTATCAGAATATTCCTTAGCATCATTATTATCTTTGCGTCAGTGATAAAGGATAAATAAACAGATAAAGGATGGACACGCTAAAAACAAATGTTGTAGTAAGATTTGACCTCCTGACAGATTAAATGGAAACAAATAGCAGACATTTGGTCCAGAAAAACACCCAAAAGTGGAGAGTCTTGAGTCTTTATCACTTTTAGCAGTGTTCAGCATTCACACTATGAACATTTCTACATGTTAGATTACAAACATCTAGAAAACAAATCAACTGCAGGTATGAAATTGTCTTTTCACTGTACACTTTATACAACTTTTAAGTGATTCACTGGTTTATGGAAAGAAAATATGTGTGTTACAAGCAGACTAATGCAGTAACACACTAGTACACTGTACTAATTGCTTTCTTTCTGAACAGACACCGTGTATATGTTATATATCTGTATAAACATGCATGTATATTGGCCAGGTAATAAATGTCACTCGTTTCTATTTCTGGGAGACACAAACTTGGGCACCTGATGCCATAAACCTGTGCTTTGCTCAGTATGAACATGCTGATGTCACTCTGTGGCATCTGTGACACTCTGTTAAACAGCTCCTGTGGGGCTCAACCCTGCGTCCCACCTGATGATTACCAAGGCTACGTTGCCAGAGTATACAGATTATATACAACCCCTTTCTTCCAATGATCGTTTAAATGAACACTCACTGACTCTATCGTTAACGTACGACACTTTTAAATGATATCTCATTTGTCTGTGAATATCATAAACCTCTAATCGTACGGTGTGTTTCTTAAGGTTTCAACACACATCTCATTTCAGCACTTTTTGCACACCAGTATAAATGTAGAACCCTGCGTATTATTCAGGCTTTAAAAGTTAATGAAGGATCCCGAGGGTTGGATATTTTTAGGTGCATGGTTCATAAGGTGCAGGGTGAGGCGGGTGCACACTGCAAGACAACACTGAGAATGCTGCAGTTCCAACAGCAGAGACTCACAAAAGATTCACAAAATAATCGGTTCTTATTGAACGACTCCTCATTGAATCGTTCATTGAATCGATTCCTATGATTTTACAATCAAAGCTAGATGTTACGTGCAGTTCTTTATTTTAATTCTGTGCTTTGTTTATAGTGCTCATAGAAAATTTTGAGTCATAAAAAAAAGCGTTTGAACTGCAAACTGAACGCTCATTTTACAGATTTACAGACTGAAGGGCTTTTTTTTTTCCTTTCACTATTTGGTTAATAAATAGTTTTACAGTCCTGTGATAATGCATAACATGTAGAGTTATAAGCCCTCAGATAATGCAATGCCAGGAAAAGGTAACTAAATAAATGTGCATGAGAAGTGATGGTTCATTTCTAATTAGTGAATCAATTGAATCGACTCCCACACACTTTGATTCAGAATAGATTCAGTGGGATGGTCATTTTGGCAATCACAAGTTTTACAGTCTCTGGAATGAAGTGAACAGCTGTGAGGGCCAAACGGGCCATATATATACCACACTAAGTTTGTTTTGCTATACATTTTACTATATAAAATCCTGAAAGCTGCTTTCAGGCTGACTGAGCTGCTGCTGTTATTGTTGTTGTTTATGTTTATGTTTATAGACCTACCTTCCTCTGCTGTTTCTCCCAGGCAGGGTCCAGCAGCAGGTCCCTGTCCCAGTCCTCCTCCTGAATCATGTATTCATTCGTCGTCACCGTGTACGTGGTGTTGTATTGCACTTGCGACTCGACAGCTGTCATTTTGCAGGGTTTCTGATATCCCTCTATAAACCACTTTTATTTTTATTTTTTTAAACAAAAAAAACAACAACAAAATTCTCAACCTTTCCGTGTCAGGACTGAGACCAAGGAGGTGAGGGCCAGACTCCACTTTGTCTGGAGTTGCGTGAGTGGAGGTGCGGGACACGTCTGTCCAGTGCTCCTGTCCTGGTCAAAAGCATCACACGTGACCGCTCCCTAATAAATAACAGCGCCCCGCGACATCAGCACCCCAAATGGTCAAGTAGGCGGAGCTAAACACTAATGCACCAATCAGCGCGTGGTTAATTTAACGATGTGGAAAGAGACATACGGACACGCCCAAAAGAAGCGGCCCCGCCCACCGGAGAACACCTGTTGTCCTTGGAATGGCCAGAAGCGAGAGCCGGTTAAGGCGCAGCTTTAAGGTCAGTTCACACAACAGGCGTGAATAGAAAAGTGTGTGAAGTCACTGATTCCAGATCTGCTCTTAGAGGATGTGTAACCAGAACCTCCTGGATTCCCAGTGCTGCAGATACCTCAGGTTGTTTTACCATTAGTTAACTCTTAATGTGTCTGATACTTAGAAAAATTATTATTATTATTATTAATAATAATAATAATAATAATAATAATAATAATAATAATAATAATAATAATATACAGCACCGTAGCAGGATCAAAGGACTTAGGCACAAAGCAGGAAACACCCTGGACATGGCAGCGAATCAGTTTACAACATATGTGTTTGGACTGGGGGAAGTTCATCAGAGGTCATGCTAGAACAAGTCTTAGTGTCTTAGTTCCAGTGAAGGGAAATCGTAAATACGAGTCATACAAAGACTTTGTAGACAATTGTCTGAATCACTTACTGGAACAACAACAGGCAAGCATTTACTGAGCTACTATATTTAAAGACACTATAACATTTATTTATAGAATTTTAAACCTACCCTGAAAGTTACCGTTAAAACTACAGGCCTCAGCTACCCCAACAAGGGAAGCACTTCGGTTCGGTTAGGCAAACACAGAGAGAAAGTGGAGGAGCTTCTTCCCACAGGCCATCAGGGCCATTAACCAGGACAACACCTAGAGTTATGACTTTTTCTGGACTTACTATGTCACAACACATTACCTTAGTGAACATAACTACATTTCAGTCTGCAGTTGTACTACACTGCACATTTATAGCAACTCTAATCATTTTCGGCTAATACTCATTACATTAATACCAAGACAGCACAGTATTCAGATATTACTTCTCTATATTTTAGCTATTTATTTCTATCACAAACCCCACTGAATCTTCACATATTTTATTTTATGTATTTTTTTTTGACTGTTAATTCCATTCTTTGGCTTTTTTTGGGCAATTTACACTCATGTTATATTGAATTTGAGGCCTTTAATTTAATATAAAAAAATTGCTAATTGATGAATTTTTTTCATTTATTTATTAGAGCAAAGGAAATATAAATATTTAGTAATTTAATGAAGCAAAAACAAATATAAAACCTTTAAAAAGCAGAAATATAAAACCTATATTTATTTGTATAGCACTTTTAACAATTCCCATTGTCTCAAATCCACTTTACTAAGTATAGAAACAGAATACTTATTATATAATCATTAAATGTGATTGAATAATGTTCATGAGAAACCTGCCTAATATTCTCGGAGAATACGGGTATTCTGATCAAATGTGTCGAAGCCAAGTGAAATTAAGAAAAATCAAGAGTATATTATTTACACTGTGTATCAGCCCTAAACATTAATTCATTAGATATGGAAACAAACAACTGTCAACTTAATTGCAAGACACCATGTAGCTTATTGTCAACATCTTATACAGTAGCTTTGTGAACTGTCTGTCTTCTAAAAAAAAAGGTACAAAATACCCTGTATGTTCTTTCTGAGAAATTCAGGTTTTTAAACAAAATTCTTAAATATAAAGTGGATTCCGATCACTAAGTGTGACAACGACACAAAATGATGTAGTCTGTTAACGCACCGTTTGTTGCGGTCATTCGACAGCGACACGAGAGACTTTAGAGGTAAAAGAAAAACAATGTGCAAGAGTTCTCATATAGGACTACTTTATTTTAGGTTTGCATGCGACAACAAATTGTGTGCATAAGCCGATGAACAGTAATTACATTTATCCAGTCACCAAGTTTGTGCAGTTAACATTATTATAGAACATGCATTTAACCCACCATCTCCAAAGCGCCATCATTACGGCCAAATACACATCCTAACCCCTGCTGTTTATTGATACAAAAAAAGCTCATGTTTGTAAAGAAGATGAATTGTTAGGGGGAAAAAATTACAACTTGGTATTTTTTTTTTTGTTATAGCAATGGCTAAAGTAAAGGCAACTATAGGCAGTGCTGTGTGATTATGTGGACACCAAGAGTAAAAGGAGAAAAGTAGACGGCAGTCGAAAAGTTTCTGGTATATTGTGTAGGAAATATGAAGCTTGCCATCAGAGGTCAGTGTTAACACACTAAAGCTCGTCACTCTAGAAGTGTTCAATAAAAGCATCTGTGTCTCTCTCAGAATGCCCAAATCTCCCTTCATGCCGAGTGAGATGTATTGTGCGAGACGCTCCATTATATGCTACACGATACTCACCTTTATTTTCTTCTTTGCACACTCTTATGAGAAACGGGTTTCTCAATGGGATCTTTAGATAAGATGAAGTTTGTAGGTTTCTTAAAAGGTTGTGCTTGAAATGTTTTGTAAAAGGGAAACCCATGTGTATAGAGCCACGAATAGCACTTTAAAGTGGTTACTAAGTGGGACAATACAAAAGCGTGTTTGCTCAACTGGCAAACTGTGGTCCAGATGTCAATTTACATCAGAGGCCTGAACAATTAAGAAAGCTGTAGCATTAGTGACTAATCTATAGAGGGAGGGGTAATTATTAACAATGGTAACTGCTTATCCTGGACTTTGTATTTAAAGCATTTTATGTAGCTGGATGGTTACAAATCACGTTTGAGTGCCCCTGATCTAGCCCTGTTTAAAATGGACAAATTGTCCTTTCTCTATTGGTAGGCAGAAACGGAGTCTTTTCCCCAACAACTCAGCGTTCCAAATGCCATAACGTAGCACAAGAACATGTTTGTCGAAAGCATGACCGTGATCACCACAGCCCTAAAATCGAATTTGACCTACAGATGGTTTATTTTTGTGAAGGTTTTGTCTGCAAAAGGAAAAGGTTCTAAATGTTTTATGGCTAAATTCACATCATCAGTTTGAAGTGAAACAAATCATATTTTCTGCCTTAATGTCTGATTCTTTTTTTCCCAGAACGGTATAAAGATTAAAAGAGGAAAAAAAATACTTTTAAAATACAATTTAAACGAACCTCCTTCATATGTAATGCTCGACTGGCTGTATATTGTGTCAGTGTGGCAATAAGAACAATCAGTTGTGATCATATAGTTGACGTATAAAAAAACTGGTCATTTACACGAAATTTGGGTAAACAATTCATGTGAACCCGGAACTTACCAAAACCACAATGCAATAATGTAAAGACCAAAGAGAAACAAGATTTGTACAAGCAAGATGTTTCAGGTGGCAGGAAGCCTATATATAACCCTCCAACAGGACCTATTCGATTTTAAATCTACATTTTAGACACTAGGACCTTTAAACATGCAAAGAACCCTTGAGAAACCCATTTTTCTAAGAGTTCTATAATACACCACTATAGACAGGGCTAGAATCTGGTCAAAAGGTCAGTCATTTTAATTTTGAGACGTCCTCCTCGGTGTCGGCTGAAAACTCAAAACAAAAACTTGATGCACAAAGTTACAACACTTTAAAAGAGTTTAGAGGAAGCGGGTTCACGGTAGGCACACAAACCAAATTTACTCATCTTCAAGTCAGTATTCACCAGACGTCCCATTCACGTCCTTTATATGTGCTCATCAATAAACTCAACATCTGGTGTATACCTGGAGTGGACATTACTTGAAGACAGTTAATGACACCTGGGGAGGGAAATCTGATCTAAAGGGAGTGCCTTTGTTTCAGTTTTACCCATAAAAGGAAGACCTGACTTACCTAATTCATGTCTATTGGATTGGATTAGCGTCTTCTGGAACAAAATCTGATACTAAAACACCCTCTAGGGGTGAAGGGTGGCTTTCAACTGTCAATATGTAATTAGAGGATTTAAACCAAGCGCCCTAAAAGAGGGCGTTAAATTGATTTTCCACCCAGAAATCTCAGAATCATAAATTAGAGCTCTAGACAAAAAAAAAATAATAGTAATAATAAAAAAAAAGGTGACGTGAGACACATGAAGCTCCTGCTCATGGAGCATTAAAAAGGCACACATTGAAAAGCTCTCTCTCTCTTTTTTTTTTTTTTTACAGACATTTGGCTCGTGATATGGCCTCCTGTTTCTCTGATAAACATGACCTACTTATAGATAAAGGGTCCGGTTTCAAAGGTCCTTAGTTTAGTCCCCTTAAAGCAGGGGTGTCCGACGTTATCAGCAAAGAGATGGTGTGTCTGCAGGGTTTTCATTCCTAACAAGCAGAAGCCAGGTGGTTATGCCTTTTGTTTATTCACCTGTTCCTTGCCTAGATTCAACTATCTGGTGTGGCTCCTGCTTGGCTGGATTAAAATCCTGTAGCCACACTGGTCCAGTTATAACCTTTGGCCTACGAAGGCTGTGGGATCAAACTTGTGATCTCTTGTAGGGAGGGCAAAACCTTATAGTTTTTGTCTGAAGCTCTAGTTACAGAGTCTGATGTCGCATTTAGGGTGAACTATCAGTTTAATTGCCTGACAATGCCATGTCATGTCCAGCAAAGGGGAAGTTAGGCAGCAAGTGCGTAACACCGAACAAACTCGAGAGCCGGGTTTTGGAAGGCGACGAGGACGGCGGCAAGCTGTGTGTGTACGGCGGACAAACTCCAGGAAGGTCTGGGGGGTAGGTAGGGGGCCGAGTGGAAAAAAGGGAGGGTGTAAAGGAAGAATTGGGGGGGGCAAGCGAGATCGGCGATATACTAAGTAGGACTCTTGAGCCAAGAGTCCACATCTGCCAAGCCTCGTGATGCTGAACAGACTAACACCCAAGCACACTTCACTATAGCAATAGCTTCAACCAGTCACTCGACCACTTCTCTCTCTCTCACACACACACACACACACACACACTTACTCGTCAGCTAGAACCTTTAACATTCACCCAGTCTTCATCGCACTACCGCATTCACCCTTCACTCGCAGCAACATGAATATCAGCCCAACAGAAGCAGCAGCAAACTGTTAGCCCCTGCTGTCACTCAAGCTGCGAAGCAAAACCTGTCAGTGTTTTCTTTCAGCAAAATATTGTGGCAAACTTGGGCCCATGGAGGATCCCCATCGGCTGTGGTGATGCTGACAAAGGAGTGGAGACTAGAGGGGGAAGTGGGGTAGTGGAGGAGAAGAGCGGGTGTTCGGTACAGGCGCAGGCGCTATCAGGTGGACGAGAGGTAGAGGGTGGGGCGAAGCACAGTGCTTTTTACCTGCATGAAGACAGAGAGAGCTTCCTGTACATTGCGCGGCGCTAACTGTCCTCACCCCACCAACGGCGTCCACAGTTCCTTTGAGGGACCTAGTTCAATTGGGACAGTGGAGTCAGAAAGGTTCGATTTTGGGATTTGGAATTTGAAGAAGGAAAAAAAAATAAAAATAAAATATAACATGCACAACATCCAACATATCACAGAAACCAAAGCGTCAGCTAAACAACTCTCAAGACCCTCTCGAGTACCCTGTCAGGTACGCGGTCTCTGAGAGCCATTGCACAATATTTAAGTTGTACACACAAAGCTTCACCACATCTCCAAACCAGTGCTGTTCTCCCGAAAAGCAAATAAACATCGGCCAGTGTAGCAAACTCGCATTGCGGAGGTTTTAGGAGGGTGGTGGCGTTGAGTAGATATCTAGTCAAAGGGTGCAGCATTGTGTAGTGCAGCTCCTTTGGGGCTGGTAAAAGCTAAGGGGACAGAGCGAGGGTCACCCCCAACTTACCCCATCCACAGAAACCAAGAGGGACAGGGGGGCAGTCTCTAGTCCTTTCACTTCTTCTCAAGGATCCCATTCATTTGAGTCTGGTCATTTCACAGAAGAAAAACAATTATAAAACATCAACAAAAAGGAAAAATACTAAAACAAAACAGAAAAACTTTTCTCCCTTTACTTTCATAATGATCAAACATTTTTATTATATACTTGGTTACACTATTTTTTTCCCTAAAGCCCATGCATAGACCCTTAGTTTTCCATAGTATTTGTACATACAAACTACACAAATGAAGACATTTTCTCAGACATTCCCAATAACACTTGTCTCTTCATTGTGTAGGTACGTGTAAAGTAGATGGTGATGGCACACAGTTAAAGACAGATGCAAAGGAAGATGGAGAGAGATGGAGAATGGATGAGGGGCAGTCTAGTGATATTGTACAGCAAATGGGAAAGAAGACTGAAAGAAACTGATCTCCCATTTCTTTTACTCCCACACCATAAAATAGCACTCTCGTTGTGCTGGCTTCCATCTAGATTCACATTTTAAGACTACAATAAAAAAAATAGCACACTTTTATACATTTCTCTAATAAGGCAAAAGAATAATAAGCCACTAAGATTTTTTTTTGTTTTGTAAAATGAGATTTTGGCTATAAACATGTTCATTCGATAAAAAGCTACTTCTCATTCATGGCTGTAAACAAAGATTATGAAGACCTTTTTTTTTTGTTTAGTCCCATTTAGTACATTTCATTAAAAAAAAAACAAAAAAACCAGGATAATCATTCAGAAGATACTTCCAAAATGCTTCTACAATGCAAAATGGCAGTTAATTCAATGAACGAAGGTCCAATTAGCCTAAAAAAAGCTGAAGGACCGATCCCAGCTAATGGCACATCTAGCCATGTTATAGTTCCCAAATTCGTTTTTTTTTCCTCCCTGTTTTTTCCCGTACTGATTGGTGTAGCTACATTAAAACAAATAAAAGCGGAGAGGATTCACAGTGTCTTTCAGCTTTCAGGATGGGTGACATGGGATGGGGAGGAGTGATGCACATCACTGATCATTTACTTTTTTTTTTTTTCTTTTCCCACTCAGTACGTGAAGGCCGAGTGTATGCATTGTGGTAGAAGATCGAGGCAGTTTCCCTAAAAGCATGTGTGTGTTGATCCATGTGTGTGCCTGTCATTCTGTCATTGCAACCAACGCAACTGACAACAACACACATACACTGTCTCGAAGACACAAAGGACAAACACACACACATATAGGTAAAAACAATGCCAAACCCTGGTCCTGGACTTCACACACCTCGGGGAGTAAACATACATTCATTAAAATGTATTGACATCTAAATAATACGTGTTTATATATATTCATGTACAGACATATACGTAAACTGGTTCATAGTTCCTCTAATTATTTCAAGCAAATCTTAAAAATCTCAAGTACAGGATCATTCATAGTCTATTATATAGATATAAAAAGAAATGTGGTTTTTTTTTTTGTTTGTTTTTTTTTTTTTAAAAATCCACACACAAAACATCACATGGCTAATAGTTTAGCCTACACCTTAAAGCTGTCTACAGGTTTAAGGTTTGAGATTCTAAATGTTACATTTTATGTTGTGTTTGAATAAAAGTGTGCACTTTCCCTTTCCTAAGTCTGACTCGCTACACCGGGTGTGTGATCAGGACCAAGGTCAGATATTCCAGTCTTTAAAAGCCAAGGCACCCAGACAAACACTCACTCACTCACTCTCTCACTCTCACACACACACACACACACACACACACAAGCACAGAGACATACTCTGTGCACACACAGTCATAGACATGGCGCGAGGACAGAAGGGGGGACAGTGGGAAGAAGTGCACACTATCGGAAGGGCGTTTCGGGAGGGTGCAGGGCGAGTTCGGAGCGGCGCAGGATGGGCTCCTTGCGCGACGGCGGAATCGGCGGCGGCTCATACACGCGGGATGTTGCCATGGCGATGGCGGCAGCGGCAGGCACGGGGGCGGCGGGCAGCACTGGCCTGAGTGGGTCGAGTGCAGCAGGTACAGACAGCGTGGGGATGGCAGATACTGCTGCCAGTGGGCTCGGGGCTGGATAATGAACTGTGGAGTACTGTGGGTACTGGGCAAGCTGCTGGTATTGCTGATAGTACTCTGCATAGTACCTAAAAGACAATGGAGAAAAGACACATACCATACACAAATGGTCAATCTGTACCACACAGTCAAATACACACAGTCACACTCCTCATTTTGTGTTTTGTTTCTTATAGAATATATATCATGCTATGCCAGATTGTATATTCAAACAGTTTCTACATTTGCAGGACCTGCCTGCAACAGAATACATGTATTTCACAGGCAATCATTTACTAGCCATCTTTTATTTTAAGTTTACAGTTTTTAAATACAGATTTGGGGAATTTGTAGCTTAAACTTGCTGTCTTAAGATTTTTTTGTTGCAACATTCAGCAGCAAAGCATTACTCTCATTTCCTTGATTCATGCCTATATTTAATTGTTTCAGTTGGAGACAGTGAAGACTTGCTTATCATTTAATTGCGATTTGTCCCCAACGTACCACTCGATTAACTTCTAAAAAGGAACCCAGTGATGTTGCCTGTTAAAGGCAATAATGATTAGTATACTGGTTTTTACTGTTTGGTTTATTTACCAAACCTTTTTCCTGATGCCTGTCAGCTAAACCCACCTGGCAACAGCATCCTCCTCCTGGGCTGCGGCCTCTTCCCGGCCCGCAGGAGTAGGCAACAGTGCTCGGCGCTTTCCCCTCTGGTACATAAAGGGCTTCATAACTGGGTCAGGCAGCAGTGGTGCCGATCTTCTGAGGGGGCTCCGGTCTCTTTCCCCAGATTTTGCAGTAGCTGGCTGCTGCTCTGCTAGCACCTGCTGTCCCTGTGCAAAGTACTGAGCCCTTGCTGCTTCAAAGATGGCTGTTGGGTCAGCCGCTCCCAAGGCGCTGTAAGCTGGGTTAGCTGTGTATATGGCTGAAGCTACCGTGTAGGCTGGGTTAACAGCAGCGGCAGCAGCGGCTGCAGGTACTTCCATGCTAGGTGCTGCAGCTAAAAACACAGGGTTGGCCATTGCAGGGGTGTAAACCTGTGGTCCGTAGGCAGCGGCAGCAGCTGCAGCAGCTGCAACACTTCCGCTTGTCATCTGGCCATAAAGAGCATGGTTTAGAGAGCCATATACCTGTGTGGCAGCCGAAGTGTTAAGAGCCTGATTAGCCATTGTGCCTCCATAGAGCTGGTTAGCAACTGTTCCGTAAACCTGGTTAGCTAGCGCGCCATATACAGCAGGTGCAACAGTGGCTGCTCCTTCCGCTCTTGCTCCAGCAGCAGTCAGGCCAGTCAAGGCAGCATAGGTGGGGTCGAAGGTTGTTGTGTTGTAGACCGAGTTGTGGACGCTCTGTTGTACCTGAAGTGGAAGTCCTGCAGCAGCAGCAGCGGCGGCTGCTAGTACTGCCGCCTGACTCTGGTACTGCTCCAAAGCAGGCTTCCCACTGGGACACTCACCAGCATAGTGACCCTGTTTACCGCAACTAACGCAAGGGATCTTTCCGGTGGGTGTCTGCTTGCTAGGTTGGACTTTAGACAACTCCACAGAGAGTGGACGTCCCTTGAATGAGGTCCCGTGTAAGGCTTCGATAGCTTGTAGTGCATCCTCCTTGTTCTCCATGTGCACAAAAGCATAGCCTGTGGAAGAAGAGTGCCAAGCTGTAATTGAGTAAAAGGGGGGAATAATTAAATTTGTACACAGGGGCAACTAACCCAAGGGGGTACTCTGAATTGCTTTCACATGAGTTCACATAGTAAATGTATGATAATTGGACCAGAAGTCAGTTTCCTGGACACCCTACAATAAAGCCTACACTCTTGACCAGTGATACTAAACTCGTACTAGGTACTGCTCCAAAATGCTCCTAAATGCCTTCTTTAGGCGTATTTCATAAAATGTACAACAGATGCTAAACAAAGATACTGACCCCAGTCATTTTTCTGTTAAACTTTGTAGATCCTCCTTCATATTCAGAACAAATACAGTATGCATTAATGTTTCTGCTCATCTTTCTGAAGTCCAGGAACAAACCAGGGCTTGGACTCGAGCATCTGGGACCAAGTAAACATGCTCTTATTTATTTTTGCTGTTTGTTATATATATATATATATATATATATATATATATATATATATATATATATATATATATATATATATATATATATATATAAAATTTTAAAAACTGATTGTTCTTCTGCAGTATTGGACAGAATAAAAGGAGAATTTTCAAGTACTATTACTGTTTACCATAGTTACACAAACCGGCAAAGCAAATAACTATCTGAAATAAAAGAAAGCCTAAATGCAGATAGCTAAAATATATAAACATTATATAGACTTTTCATTCCAGTGTATTTTATGAGACAAACTACAACCTACACCAGTTCTTCTTTGAATGGATGGATAGCAGTGTCTTAAGCCCTATTACGACGGGATTAGTTTTACGTGGGGACGTGGAGTAATGCAATTTTACTTCAGGATGTCTGTAATATTAATTGGCCAATTTGCAAGGGACAAGACATCTCAGTAAAACTAGCAGAAGTGGGAGGTGCAACTCGCTTTACGCACCACAGTAACCTCCTTGTCGTCATGTGCGTATGACGTTGCTTACTGTTATCATGTGCGCAAACAGACAACATGGCGCCTCCATGCTTGCAAAACGTGCCAAAAACTACTTTTAAACAGGAAATGACGGAATTTTACTGTACATATTTACAGCTGGTCTTTTCGGACGGGATTAGTATTACCTGAGGTAATTTTTCCGGACCTTTTTACAGAAGGTAAAAAAAGTCACCGTAATCTTTACTGACATTGTCTGTAATGATTACCGAGATGGCACATTCGGACAGGACTAAAATCACAGAGAAGCTCTGGTAATAATTACTTTCCCCCCACGTCCCCACGTAAAACTAATCCCGCCCGAATAGGGCTTTAGTAGCAGCAAAACAGGTTGAAGCTCCATAACTTGTAGCTAAATATCCAGGTTGGCTAGCTAAACACATCATTAAACATTAAAATAAGACAAGTCAATGGTCCTGTGTTTCTCTCGGGTTTCCTCCAACATCACTGGGAACATCTAAACATGTGGATTTTAGAGTTTGAAGATAGAACTGAAGTTTTCTGGAATTCTGTTATAAACATCTAAAGTCACCAATAAAAAAAAGCACCATTTCCCCATTAACTAGCATTTTCACCTAAGCATTGAAACTTCACTAAAGAATTTATTCATTCATTCATTTTCTACCGCTTATCCGAACTTCTCGGGTCACTGGGAGATCTCAGGCGTCATCGGGCATCGAGGCACTAAAGAATTTAACTAGTTCCAATTTCTCAGCTCAAACAAATCCAATAAATCTCAGAATTAAACTTAACTGCATTAGCAAGGCTGATGTTAGCATGAAGGCTGAAGTGTTCCTGGAAATAGCAACAACTGAGAAAAGCCCAAAAAAATTCCCTTTAGGAAAACTAACTGCTGATAAATATTCATACAGTAGCAGTCATTTTTCTTATAGCATTTACATAAGCTTTATAAACAATTGTACTTGCTTGTACCTTGATCATTCCTTGTGATTAATCTTTTAGTCATAACCAGATAAAGATGCTAATGCATACACCATTTGCTTAGGCCATTGCTTGCATTGGACACCTATGTGTATTTTCTGCTCATGTTACATTCATACTTTTTTTTTTCTTAAGGAGAAGCCCTTCATCAAGCACTGGTATTTCTGTTAGACCACAAAAAAATGGACACATCAGAGGAACCAGCTCAAAAACAGCCAGAAAAACAGTTTTTCCTCTTGGTTTCAAAGCCAAAAAGCTATTTTAATTCTAATTTAATCTATTTAAAGTTTTTTGTTATTGTCATGACTTATGTACTACATCTCAATGCATCCCTAGAATAATCTGGAAGATCCAGAGAATACAAGACAGAACTTAGGTAGATCTGAAGCATTAACATTTACAGCATTTAGCAGACGCCCTTATCCAGAGCGACTTACATTTTATCTCATTTTTATACAACTGAGCAATTGAGGGTTAAGGGCCTTGCTCAGGGGCCCAGCAGTAGCAGCTTGGTGGATGTAGGAATCGAACTCACAACCTTCCGATTGGTAGCCCAACACCTTAACCACTAGGCTACCACATCCCCACACGAAGCGTACAGGAGAGGTTTTTACAATTCAAACACTAAACACAACAGGTTAAATGGTTAGTGTCGGTATTCAATAATGGTCAAGAATACAATTTGATGCAAGATGCAAGGCATCTTTAGTTTGTTTAGTCAGTTGCAGAGCTTGTGTTATGTGGTACAAAATCATTGAGAATGTACATGGGTTAAAGCCCCACACATAACCACAAGATACATGCAGCGGCCCTCTTGAATTTCGACAAATAAATGAGTTGAAGCAAGAATAATCAAGGTACAAGTATCCTAGCTAGCTCAGAATGCTAAAGGATTTTGAATCTTTTTTTTATGGTGTTGTAGATTTGCTTACTCAAATTTGTGGTGTCACACTGCACTTGCTCCATTTATTTGTGTCTGAAAGCTCTGTGTAGTTTTTTGCCTCATGCTATTCTCTGTGATTTAGGTTTGTGATCCAACCACTGGAGGTATATTTGGTTTTGCTACTGCCGAGACTAATGATTAAGTCTGCTTTTATTTGCAATAAGCACAACAACAACAACAACAACAAACTGTTCGTTTATCCAACCTTCTCCAGGTTTCTCCCCTGACAACTAATATAGCACCATCTCTTCCATATTTGATCTCCTGAAGACATTCCATCAAAAAGCTTGCATCCAAACTACCTCAAATTACCCCAGCTGGAGTGGCCAGGGTTTTTTTTTTTTTTAGGACAGTGTTGCTTTTCTCAGCTTCTTTCTGTTTCTCTGTACTGTTAAACAAAACTCTATATGCTAAGCTATTAATGACTTTTTTTCCCCTCTTACTGAACCAATCACCTTCCCTGATCTTATCTCTAGATCTAACGAACCTAACTGCATGCTCGATCTTGCCTTTGCTCGTCGCCTCGAGACGTGTTACTCGGTCACCCTTCCATCATCTCATTATCACGTTGTGTATTTCAGGGTGTCACAAAGTCTCTCCCACTCCTTGAGCTGGCTCTTGTCTTACTGAACAACCCTCCCCTCACTTCTGACTCTGGGGCCATCTATAAGGCTTCTATGTAGTAAATCATGACGACATTTTCTGCCTTTCAGGTTTTGTAACTACAGACTTGCTTGGTTCAAATCTTACATCTTCACCCATACTCTATTCATGCTAATCACTGACCACTGGTTACTTCCTGCATCCAATACAAACTACTAATTATCATTATGATGATATTTCAATGTGAAACTTTGTTCGTTTAAAAACGGTTCCTTACCTTTAACCTTGTCACACTCCAAGACCTTTCCAAAAGTCTGAAAAAGTTCCTTCAGGTCTTCTGTGGTACACATTCCACTCAGATTTCCCACAAACACTTTGGTGGAGTGGAGTGGCCGTCCCCGCGACTCCTCCACCACCAGGTTACGACCTTTGAACTCTCGGCCATTGAGCTCCCGTATGGCGCGTTCAGCAGCGCCCTCTCCCTGCAAGTGGACAAAGGCGAACTGCCGAAGGACGCTACAGCTCACCACTTGGCCATAGGCCTCGAAAATGGCAGATAGTTCCTCTTGCGTGGTGTCCAGGGCCAAGTTCCCCACAAAGAGCTTCACCGTGTGGCCCTTATCCATCACGCTGCAGAGAGAGGAATGGGAGAATGAGGAAAAGCTCGTCTTCATATGCCGTGTGGCATTCGCTAAAATGACATCACCCGATCCAAGCACTTACATGAGTCTGATACTTAACACTCTGGTGATGGGTGTGTTGTTCATGTTCAACACTTACTTTATCAGTTCAAATTAATATTTAAATTTATAGCAGAACCAGGAAACTCAAAACATCTATCTTTGGTAAAAGGTTTTTCAAAAAGGAAAAGACATTTACGGTTCATATTTGTACCGCTGTGGATGTATGTTCAAGGGGAAATTTACGAGTTTTCTTACACTGGGGAAGAACCAGTATCTTTTATGCCCCCAACAGTGCACCAGGGTCACTATCATTACTGGATAAAATCTCTCATAACCACGAAAAGCAGTAAACTGAGGGAACGTACAGAAATGATGTCCGTTTCTTATCAACTCAGGCTGAGACAGAGTGGACTTTGTGCTTGTCTTGTTTTAAAACACAAAACCGTCAATGTTTAATATTTGTTTCAGTCCCAGTCCTTGTTATGCTGCCTGTGCTGCTGTTACTGCAGTGCCAAAAAACTGCTCTGTAATCTCCAGTGGTTCCTGACTGGGGTTTTAATATCAAACCAAGAAAAAAACAGAGACACAGAACACACTTGTGTTTATAACACTGTGTCAGTAACGTAGTTAATGATGGACAGATTTCCAGCAGGGGAGGAAGATTATATACATGACCTGATGAAAGAGATAGAAAGAGAGGGGTGGAAATGTGGCACAGAGAGAGGAGCAGATAGAGGGAAGGAAAGGAGGGTGGGGGCTGATGGAGGGAGGGAGGGAGAGAGAGAGAGAGAGGAGACAGAGAGAGACACAGAAAGGCAGACAGAGAGAGGAGAGAGACAGAGAGAGTGAGAGGCAGGCAGAGAGAGAGAGAGAGAGAGAGAGAGAGAGAGAGGCAGGCAGAAAGAGGCAGTCAGAGAGAGAGAGAGAGGCAGGCAGAAAGAGGCAGTCAGAGAGAGAGAGAGAGAGAGAGAGAGAGAGAGAGAGAGAGAGAGAGAGATGAGGGGACAAATAAAGAATAGTAAATAAGAGAAAACTGGAAAGAAGAAAGAGATAGAAAGAAAGGGGTGGAAAAGGGGCACAGCTAGAGGAGCAGATAGAGGGAAGGAAAGGAGGGTGGGGGCAGATGGAGAGAGAGACAGAGAAAAAGAGAGAGAGAGACACACTGAGAGAGAGAGAGACTGCAATCTGATGACGCAGCGCTACAGAGTAAACAAGCTTTACTACTTCCTCAATGCAAAGAGAAAACATTTAACACAAACGAAGGAAACAGAAAAAAACTGAAACCTAACAACGAGCAGCATTTCATGATTTTTTTTTCTCTCTCATTGGTTTAACAACTAAAAGCGCACACATGCGGTGTTTTATGTAAAGAAAAGGAAAAGAAGAAACAATGAATCTGAGCCGTTTCCCGAGCAGCACAACCCGTGAGCTTAGCATAGCGGAAACACACAAGCAACAAGAGACACCAGATGTGAACGCTCTCATTTATACTGAACCCGTTTCCCTCCCTCACACTAAACACCTCACTAAACACACACAGACATTGTTTCTGTTTGGTTTTTAATGCGTTTCCAATCACAGTACGAGTGGCTGTGTGGGGAAGATTTCAGGGGATCTTCTCCTCGCGCCTCTATCACTTTATACCGCAATACATTTAATCCGAATTAATGATCTATTGCCTCACATCACCCCTGAAATCACCACATGCGCGCGCGCACACCCACCCAGTCCACCCTATGTGCATGCAGTCTGTTAGACATAGGAAACAAATGTATAGAGAGAAACGGTGAAATCTTCCATCTTACCCAGGCGGTGCAGGATTTCAAAATGGTCGGTCTACTTCCGCTCTTCATTCTTTACACACACACACACACGCGCGCACGCACATACACACACAGAGAGAGAGAAAGTGTGAGAGAGAGAATTTAGAAATTTGATATTCCATTCATGCTGTGCATACATCAGATTGGCAGATAGATAATGATTTACCATTGACAAAATCTTTCTACACACAACTCTGTAGCGCCAGATTGAATTTGTGGAAGTGCGCGCGCGCGCAAGTGTGTGTGTGGGCGTTCAGATACCAATTGCTGCACTGATCACTCGGACATACAATTTTTTTTTAAACTCAATTTCTAATATATTTGACCGTTTATATTTGATTTATTTTAGTGAACGTTGCATATGTACATATTTCTATATAAAGTATACATAATGAATAACGTTTATATATTTATCCTGCCTTCCATTTTCTTACTGTTTCCCCCTAATGTTTAATGAGAGAGAGAGACACACACACACACACACACACACACACACACACACACACACACACACACACACACACACACACACACACACACACACACACACACACACACACACACACACACACACAGAGAGAGAGAGACAGTGAGAGAGACACACACACAGAGACACACATTTTACCATATACGTCTTTAATTACACAAAAATATTTTCACCCTTACATTCAAAAAATAAATACAACTTTTCAATACTCTGATAAAATGTTTATTAGGTAAATAAATAAACTTCATAAAAGAACAACAGTGACAACAGAAGAACAAAGATCTGCAACTCTTTAATTATTAAAGGAATGATACACAGGCAAGAATCTTCACAACGATCTGAAACCACAAAATGCTCAGCTTTAAAGAACAGAAAATGACGTTAAATCATGTACGATTATGTATAAAAACATTCCATTTTAATTTAAGGGTTTACAGGCAGATTAGTAGATTTTTTTTTAATGCCTTTTCAAAAATTTTAAAGCGTTCGTATTACGATTTAACAAATCTTTTTTTTTTTGTTTTCGTTCAAAAATAATAGTCCTCAGTTGTATCGCATTGTTTTGTAGGTTAATTTAAAATGCTAAAATGCTTAAACCTTTAAAATGCTTTGCCATTTTAATTTACTAAAACCTTACGCTCACAAAATGCTTAATTACACAATTACACATTAAATGTACCTCAGAATTTGAGACAGTAAAGGTTCATTTAGATTCACTTATTTTCATATTGCAAACTTTCTGAAACTCAGGAAACCAATAATACAATTCTTAACAGACAACAACTTGTATTGTTAAAGTTTAGAATGGGCTGATTTTTTATAAAGAGCTTTTAGCTTGATCAAGTTAGTGATCTGTCAGAGGTTAACATCAGTCCTGGGGTAAAACCTGATGGCAAAATTTAGTCCAGGATTACTTCAGAATTCTAAAGAAGTACCTATTTTTTTTAATTTAACACTTTGCCTCGTTTTCCAATTGCTTCTCCTGCTACATTAGGCAAAAACACTATCTGCCCTCTTCTGCACACATGATCTCACAGATGCCTGCGATTGGCTGGTGTAGCTGTGATTGACAGCCGAGACACAGTATGCCCCTCCCACTCAGTGAGCAAAGCAAATTTAGCTTTTTTATGCTATCAGGTATAAACAGCTGTGGCATTTATATTTTAATGTTTTTTTGTTTGTTTATTTGTTTTCGGGTTGTTGTGTGACTCAGAAATGAACATACTGCAAATGTACCGTACTGTTTGTAGGATTACCACAAACATGGTGACACATTTTGTATTCTTGTAGTTAAAAAGAATAAAGAAACGAAAACCTTGAAATGTGTAAATAAGGGTCATTTCTGCTCTGAAATACTCTTTCATCAGACATTTAATGGCTTTTTTCCCCTCCACGTCGATGTCAGCCACCATGTTTTGAATGAATTTGGATGTACAGGACAGCACAGTAAGCGTTTTACTGAAGCGAGATCCCCTGCAGCAGCCAGCGTGGGAACAAGCAGACAAAGTTCAGCACCAGATTAAAGCGTACTGATTAGTGTACCTGTAAGTGCAATCTGTCAATCATTCATCCTCAGTACAGTGAGCGGTCACATGGTCATAAATTGGCAGCTGGAGCATTGGGGACTTTTTTGCGTCCTTTTCCTGCTATTGGACGATCTCTCTCCTCCCACAGAGTGACTCCATCACAGGCACAGATCTGTTTGGGGTTCTGAAAGAGTCCTGCAGTGCGAGCGATGATCCCACATGCTAGCCTGGCATATACAATGAGAGAATGAGAGAGAGAGAGAGAGAGAGAGAGAGAGAGAGAGAGAGAGAGTAGTTTATATATTTACAAAACTACACTTATTTGACAGATCTCTTCTTAATCCACAGCTTCTCAGAAGACTAGTTAGGGATGAATTATGCCTCATGTTGAGCGACTACACAATCTGTCTCAGGGGAGAATATATATATATATACAGTTTAAATAAAAATGCACATACGTATGCATAGAATTCTACATATTTAAAACTTTCATCCATTTACCTACCCCCCTCCATCCATTCATCCATCCAACCACTCATCCACCCATCCATCTATCCATTCATCCATCCACTTATACATCCATCCATCCATCCACCCATCCATCTATCCATTCATCCATCCACTTATACATCCATCCATCCATCCAAAAATTCAGAGTATATTAGAAACAGACTACAGTTCCTAATCACCCGTTTTAACTATGATAAGCAATTCTTCAGCTCTTTTCTTTGGGATATTAGAAAACTAAAGTCATTTTAAGCCTTTTATTTCAAGACTCAATCATCTCTGGGGGGCAAAGGGGCAGGATCCCGAGGTTCGGGTTTGATTCCCAGGCCTCTATTGAAGAGGTAACAGTTAGTGCCGATCCTAAGCCTGGATAAAACAGGAGGGTTGTATCAGGAAGGGCATCCGGAGTAAAACCTGTGCCAAAATCAAATGGGTCGCTATGGCGACCATGAACATGGTGCAGCCGAAGGACAACAACATTATTTCTAAAAAGAATCAGAAGGATTTGAGATTAAATTTAAAATATTAAAACTAAACAAAAAGGGCTAGAACCGGCTTAATAATCAAATATATTTGTTTTGTATTGTAATCTTTTATTCTACTATTGACTATATTCAAGCTATCGGACCTGAGCTGTAAACGTGTCATACCGATTCCTGTCAGATTTTTCCTCACCTCTCACCGGAGTTTCCTGTTTGTCTAGACAGAGGATGATTTCCTCTTCCCAGATCATCTTCTCCTGCATCCACCACCAGTGAGCGACCGATCACGTCCCACACCTGTCCACAGAGAGACACACGGTGAGGGACACGGCCACGAGACAGGGACAGAAGTGCTGGAATATAGCTTCAGATCAAACTGACTTCCGCACTTATCCTCTTTCAGCTAGAGTTGGAGAATAAATCGCTAGCTAGTAATGCGGCTAATAATGTTTAAATATTGTGAAAATATATAAAATATGTCCCTTACTTTCTGGAATATTTCTACATTCCCTACTGTCACTATAGGTAACATAATTGCACATCACATTCCATTATCTCTTTTTCTTACAGCTAATTCCATTTTATTTTACTTTGGTTCATGTAGGTCAGTACCGTGTCCATACGGAGTTACCTTCAGCTGCGAGTCCTCCAGTCTGAACGTGGCTCTGCCGTCTGCTCCGACCTGCACGTTACCCAAATCCCCAACATGCTGCAGCGTGCACACACACACACACACACACACACACACACACACACACACACACACACACACACACACCGGATGGACGGCCGAATAAAGACTTATAGTGCTCACGAATATGAACATGTCTAATGTTTTATGAGCGAGTAATCTTATCAAAGTGCTCTAAAAAATCAAATGAAATAACGTTATGCTCTAATATCATCTCACTACTGACGTCTACTTTCTGACAGTCAGGCTAAAATCTTACTGAGCAAAAGTCTACTGTACGTACCCTCTCAGTGTCCTGTGGGCCTCCGTGCTGCTTCCCAAATGGGTTGTAGTGCTCACCACAACTGTGTGTGTGTGTGTGTGTGTGTGTGTGTGTGTGTGTGTGTGTGTGTGTGTGTGTGCGCGCGTGTGTGTGTGAGAGAGAGAGGGGGAGAGAGAGAGAGAGAGAGAAGGAGAGAGAAATATAGGCAGGAAGAAAGAGGGGCAGAGAGACAGACAGATGAGGAGAGACAGAGATTGACAGCAAAAGATAGATAGAGAGAGAGAGAGAGAGAGAGAGAGAGAGAGAGAGAGAGAGAGAGAGAGAGAGAGAGAGAGAAAGTTAAGATGTGAATCTGATTATCCTGATATTTAGATCCATTCTAAAATTTCTAAACTCTGAGACTGTTATATATACAGTAAATATATGTAGGGGAAATCATTCTTATACATAAAGTCTGATAGATATAAATATGGGGGGGGAGAGAGAGAGAGAGAGAGAGAGAGAGAGAGAGAGAGAGAGAGAGAGAATAATGCTGCTGGTGTAGATCTTTAACTTAACCACTAACTAAGTTAAAGATAACACACACCTCTCACGTCCACATGCCTAACTCTGAGGTAGGAGGTTAGAGGTCACTGTACCTCATGCAGTCCTGTGTGAGGTCTCCGAGTTCATGCACATGAAGGCCATGAGCACCGGGTTCTAAGCCGTCGATCGTGCCGTCAATCAAACAACGATTCTCAGATAGCTGCAGGAACCGGACCACGCCCTGGACTTGTCCTGCCCCACTCAACATAGCCACGGCAGCACCCAGATCTGAAATACACACAGGTCAGTACTCTGACTCTACTCCCTCTGTCTCTCCACCGACTCTACTCCTTCTGTCCCTCCACTGACTCTACTCCCTCTGTCCCTCCACTGACTCTACCCCCCCTCTCTGCACTACCTCTACTCCCTCTGTCTCTCCACTGACTCTACTCAGTCCCTCCACTAAATCTACTCCCTCTGTCTCTCCACTGACTCTACTCCCTCTGTCCCTCCACCGACTCAACTCCCCCTCTCTGCACTACCTCTGTCTCTCCACTGACTCTACACCCCTCTCTCCGCTCTACCTCTGTCCCTCCACTGACTCTACTCCCTCTGTCCCTCCACTGACTCTACTCCCTCTGTCTCTCCACTGACTCTACTCCCCTCTCTCTGCACTACCTCTGTCTCTCCACTGACTCTACTCCCCTCTCTCTCTCCACTGCCTCTACTCCCTCCACCGACTCTTCTCCCTCTGTCCCTCCACTGCCTCTACTCCCTCTGTCCCTCCACTGCCTCTACTCCCCTCTCTCTGCACTACCTCTGTCTCTCCACTGCCTCTACTCCCTCTGTCTCTCCACTGACTCTCCTCCCCCTCCTTCTCTCTAAAGGCTTGAGCTGTGTGATGAGGTGATGTGGTGTTTGTGGTGAATGAGAGATGAGAGCAGAACCTGGTTCTGATCCTCCGATCCCCTTCAGTACAGCTCGCCTTCCTGTGCTCTCAATCAGACCCTGAACCTCTCGAGTGGAAAGTGACGTCTCAACCAAAACCTCTTCCTGAGCCAAGTCCACCTGCACCGACTGCACGCCTGCAAAAACCAAATCAAACACGTTTTTCATTCACATCGGTTCATTTATACTCCCGAGAATACTCCAGAACTGTAGATATTTACCATAATCCAGACTATGATGTATTTTAAATGGCACTGTGACATCTTTGGGATCTCTTCTGGTATTACCCCACATTCTGAACTACCCACACAGCCCCGTGTTACATTTAGCTAATCAAATGAGTGCGTATGAAGAAACACAATTAGACTTTAATCCAGTGAGCATTTACTACTCCGTTTACTCACCAGGCTGTTTTTCAAGTGCACCTTTAACAGCCCGCACGCAGCTCTCACAGCTCATCTGCACCGCAAACTCCAACTGCGAACAGAACGACAATCAGAAGTCATAAACCTTCTGGCTATTTATTAATCAGCTAGCAAACTGTACAGTGTGTTGCAGAAGTTTTGACCCCCTTTGAATTCACTCACATATCGTAGTGCTCCAGCCTGGAACATAATTAAATACAACAAATGTACAAAATATATATATATATATATTTTTGTTTTTTAGTTTGCAAGTTGTGACTGTAAGTATTCACCCCCATTTCTGTGAAACACAACAATATGAGAATCAAAACCTGTGCAGCTTGTGATGTTGGATCTCACTGCGGCATTTCGTCGCTGTCGGGCGGAAACCTCGTATGTCCAAATTTTATCAATTTCATATTTTTTCACATATCGATGCTATCGGTCGGTCCCCACGTGGGTCTGTTATTTTTACAAGTTATTAACCAATATAAAGTCTTGAAAATAGCTTGAGCGCAAATCTCTCCATTGGACACTTCAAATGTCCACCTCTTCTTCACTCTGTGGGAGAGCTTCACGGCATATTTCTCCTCAAGATTAAGAGTCGCAACGAATCAACACGTCTTCTGAGGTAAATGTCTTCAAAACGCTGGGCTCAAAGAAAAAAAATCTTGACCCCCGCTAGTTCTGGTGCTCGTCTGAGGACAGGAATTTAGCGCAAGACAATCCACTGCAACGCGGACTAAACCCTGTGCATTGTAGATAAGATACGGCGTTTTTTTAATTTCCTGAAAAATAATGGTTTTGGAGATACGAGGATTCTGCCCGACAGCGACGATTTGATACTGTCGATCACCGGATTCTCCTGACACCAATGGCACAAGAAGTTGGACTTCAAGTGTCTGTACTGCAAAGCTTCAGGTCATATTTAACAATTGTTTTTACATTACGATTGGTGATCTCTCTTCCTCTTCAGCCCCTTTGACCTCTGATGTTCCTCAGGGATCCATTTTGGGCCCTGTTCTATTTTCCCTGTACATGCTGCCATTAGAGTCGATTATTTCAACACACAACGTTTCATTTCATTTGTATGCAGATGATTTACAAATCTGTCTGCCAGTTGTGCCTAATTCTTTTGTTGCACTGGATTCCATCCACAGATGTTTGCATGATATCAAACTCTGTTTGTCACAGAATTGTCTCGGTCGCAGTGTAGACAAGACAGTGGGGTGATCGCTCTTTCGCAGTGGCTGGTCCTAAACTCATACCATCCCCTCTGAGCTACCTACTATTACTGACTCGCCTTTGTTTAAAGCCAAACTTAAGACGCACTTGTTTAGAACGGCTTTGGGTTTATAATAATTTTCTGGGTTTTGTATATTTTATTGCACATTTCATTTGCCATCTTATTGTGATAGGCATTGTTTTGTCATTTATTTTAATGCTGTGAAGCACTTTGGTTCAACTTGGTTGTTTTAAGGTGCTATATAAATAAATATTTGATTGATTGAGAATCATGTCCATCTATTTTTTGTAGCACTTCACAGGGAACCTGCTGTCTATCAAGTCAAGTCAAGTCAAGAAGCTTTTATTGTCATTTCAACCATATATAGCTGTTGCAGTACACAGTGAAATGAGACAACGTTTCTCCAGGATCAAGGTGCTACATAAAACAAAGACAGGGCTAAGGACTTAGTAAGTAGTCTTAGCCACATAAAGTACGACTGTGCAACCTGGTGCAAATGGTGCAGGACAAGACAAACAAGACAGTGCAGGACAAAAGACAGTGCAGGACAATACAAACAAGACAGTGCAGGACATGGACAGTGCTATCACATGGAACTTGGGACCAAGATGGGGGATTTTACCCAATACATTGGTTGTCACCTCCACACACACTTACACACACACACACACACTTACACACATACACTTACACACACTTACACACACTTACACACATACACACACACACACTGAACCGGAGGTGAAAATTTCATAAATTTTCATAAGATATGAAGGAACAGAACAAGCAAAACCACAACTCTGACTACAGGAAGCCTAAAAACAAAAGTTAGTGATAAAAAGTTGGACCTTTGTTTATATCTTTATGTGTGAGAAAGTAAAAAGAAGTCAGAGAAGCAACCAAGAAGTCAGTGCATATAAAGTGTAAAGTTTGTTAGCGTAACAAATGCCCCCTACTGGACAGTAAGTGCACTACAGAAGGAGCTAATAACAGCCCATAGGGTCCCTATGTAGCGAACATCTGTAGGGAAGAAGGTGGTATTTATGATCCAGCCTCAGAAAGAACAGCTAGTTATATCAAACCTCCACACTGCACATTAACACACTCGTTACTGCGTCACCATCAACACACAAACAGAGGAAAAGACTCACTTTAGCAAGTCGACTTGTTTCCATTTTTACGGATCTCTCTCTCTCTCACGCGCGCGCGCACACACCGAGTCAAAACAACACACACTTCCGCTTTTCAAAATACGAGTCTTATTTAGCTTGCGATTTAAAAAAATAATAATAAAAGTCGCCCCGAATCACCTGTAAAATCGCAGTAACCAAAGCTATAAACGTGCTGTTATCGGAGAATAAGCAATAATCAACCGGTGGGTGGTGTGGAGTTTTATTTTAATTGAATTTATATATATATATATATATAAAATTTTATTTTGAAATAATTATAAGAATTATTTTCTTTTTGTGCCAGATATACCCCAGTCATTTTGTTTTTTGTTTATGTTTACAGTTTATAGTTATATTTTGTTTTATGGTTGAATTTAATTCGTTTAAATTGAATAAAGTGAGTTTTTGTACAACATGAACTGAGAACCCACAACCCTGGTGTCTTGTAACACACACACACACACACACACACACACACCCCTTTATATCCAGAGCGACTGACATTATCTCATGTTTATACAACTGAGCAGTTAAGGGCCTTGTTCAGGGGCCAACATTGGTAGATTGGTGGTGCTGGGATTTGAACTCACAACCTTCGGATTGGTAGCCCACCTTAACCACTAGGCTACCAATCAAAAGGACGTTAAAAAGAAAAGTTCAAATCCCTGGTCTGCCAAGCTGCCGCAGTTGGGCCACTGAGCAAGGCCTTTAACCCTCACATGCTCAGTTGTATAAACATGAGATAATCTAAGTCACTCTGGATATAAAGGTGTCTGCCAAATTAGACCCTTTATGTGGTACCCGAATGTTACACTACAGTCCCTTAGTTGCTACATTCTTGTGAGATCACATGGTATAACTGCTTTAATCCAACGTAATGAACGTAATCTTCTCTTTATCTGACTGACCAGATATTCCTAGATTTCTGGTGCACTTGCATTATAGCAGCAATAAACGATTTCTGATCAGCTTTTAAAAATCTTTCTTTAATTAGCTAACAAGCAAACAAACATACAAACAAAAATAAATAAATAAATAAAAAGAAAGAAAGAAAACACTCGATCATGATGGATTTATTGAGTGTTGAATAACACTTAAACAGACCTCATTTGATATAAGGATTCGATTTTTGCGAAGCATCTGTTATACATGTTTCTCTGAAACTTCTAAAAAAATTAAATAAATAAGAATGCAAAGGAAAAAAAATGGTTAGAAATAGAGATCACGTTGTAGCTGGTGGTTACCGTATGTACACTATATGACCAAAAGTATGTGAAGACCTGAGCATCGCCCCATATGTGACAGAATGTTGCCACAAAATCTGAATCACACGATTATCTAGAATGAGTGTGTATGCTGTAGCGCTCCAGTTTCCCTTCACTGGAACTAAGGTGGTGAAACAGTGTTCCAGCATGATGACGCTCCTGTGCACAGAGCGAGCTCCATGAAGACATGGTGTGTTCAGGTTGGAGTGGAAGAACTCGAATGTCCTGCACTGAGACTCAACCCCACTGAACACCGACTGAACCCCAGACCTCGGTGTCTGATCTCACTAACGCTCTTGTAGCTGAATGATCACGAATCCACACAGTCACGTGCCAACATCTAGTGGAAAGCCTTCTCAGATGAGTGGAGCTGGGATGTTGAGGTGTCCACAAACGTTTGGGCTTATAGAGTATGTCTTAGAATGTGATTTGTCGTAAAAGTGACAATTTGACCCTTTCCGTTGCTTTTTTTTTTTTTCCTATTGTAAATATAAATCCATAAATAAGAACCTCAGAGCTTTGTATCATTTTATTAAAAATAGTCAGCGTGTATAAAATACATCAGATTAGGGCACAGGATTCTTTATGAGCCACACAGTCGTCTCCGGATTACACCGAGGTGTCCATTGTGTGTGTGTTTGTTAGAGTCCCTGTTCTGTCTGTTGATGAGAAGGGAGACTGAGGCCTTTCTCCTGAGCATGTTGTCTCCAGCGTTCATCATCTGACTCGTGAGTGAGGTACCGGTGACCCAGACGCTGCTCAAACTGACGCAGGTCACACCACAGCTGGAAGTTCTGGAAGGCGGCACACACACACACACCCACACACACACACCCACACACACCCACACACGCCCACACACGCCCACACACGCCCACACACACAGACACACACAGACACACACAGACACACACAGACACACACAGACAGACACAGACAGACACACACACACACACACACACACACACACACACACACACACACACACACACACACACACACACACACACACACACACACAATATTTAATCTTTATTTTAAAAGATGTCATTATTATTGCATTTTGTGATTTTTAGCTTCGTTCTTGGTGAATTTTAGAACCTGGTAGATTCTCCACTAAGGGGCGCTGCTGTGTAACTGAATCCTGGCTATTTTTTTACTCCTCATTATCCATCCCTGTGTCATCGGCTTTTATAATCACAAGATCTAAAGCTGCATGTGGACAAGTGTTTAAGATGTTAAGAGTTAAATCACTGGATTGTCATAGTGGGGTCTTGTGAAACTCAGGATCTGTGAAGGATATCAACGTATAGATCGTCTGTGTGGAGGTTTATTACAGGATGAAAAAGTGAGAGCTTGTGAGCTTGTGAATAATATAACTACGTAGGGATTAATCAGGAGTTTTTCAGGCTTATTTAATCATTAGCCAGACACATATGACAGAGACAGGATGTTACCTGGAGCCAGGGATGTCCCATAGCTTTCCCCACACTGAACCTGCGCCGCACCACCACCTGCAGCAGGTTATTTATCAGATTCACCGCTGTGAAAAAAACCACAGAGACATCAGTGAGAAATCAGCACCACTTTATCCAGGTGTGTAGAAGATTCCGAGTTGTGCGTCTCACCCTCTAGAGAAATGAGGGCCCACAGGTGGCGCGGGTACATGAAGGCAGCGTTAGTGATCTGCTGGTGAATGTCCTCGTCCTCGTTGAAGGGAAACGTGCCGCTCAGGCTGACGTACAGGATCACCCCGACAGCCCACATGTCCAGAGAGCGGTTGTATCCGTGGCTGCTGATCACCTCGGGTGCCAAGTACGCCGGCGTGCCCACCACCGTGCGCCGGAAAGACCTCTCACCGATGATCCGTGCAAAACCGAAGTCACACAGTTTCACCTGGAACACGGACAGCGAGGAGATGTTATGCTTACTCACTATGCAAAGCATCCGATATCTTATAACAGAACTGGATACTGAATAAAAAATAAGACACAGCACTAAAATGGACAGGATCAGAAATCATGTTCCTGGTTTTTGTCACATGTACATTACAGCACAGTGAAATTCTTTCTTCACATATCTCAACTTTGGAGGTTGTGGTCAGAGCACAGGGTCAGACATGATACAACATTACTGGAGCGGAGAGGTGTTAAGGGCCTTGCTCAAGGGCCCAACTGTAGCAGCTTGGCAGCACTGGGGCTTGAACCCTGATCAACAACCCAGAGCCTTTAACTGCTCTAGCCACCACTGCCCCCAAACCCATAAAACATATGGCTAATCTGCAGCAAGGCGATCAGGAGCATAGACACAATCTGATCTCTGCTGTGACGAGTTTGTGTTTGAGGAAACCAGGAGCTGGGGACAGGAGACACACCTGAGGGAAAGGATCCGGTGAGGAGAGCAGCACGTTCTCAGGTTTAAGGTCACAGTGAGCGATGTGTCTTAAGTGCAGGTAGCGCAGAGCCTCTAAAATCTACACACACACACACACACACAGATATCAGCATCCGACAGCAAACAAGCATCTTAACAGTAGAGTAAGAGTTCTCTTTAAGAGCAGAGCATCCCTAGTGCTACTGACTCCAGTGTTAATACTTCAGCGTTTCCATGGCTACCTGCATAACAATGAAGCGTGTGATACGTTCAGGAAGTCGTCCGTTCTCGTTGGACAGAATCATCTCCAGCATGTCGCTGTGGAGCTTCTCCATGATGACAAATGTGCAATCAGGTGTCTCGAACATGGCATCAAGTACAATGACCCCAGGATGGGACAGACTCTTCACACACACACACACACACACACACACACACACACACACACACACACACACACACACACACACACACACACACACACACAATATTATTAATAGATATATACACATCTATCCATTTCTCAGACCACTCCCAGTATAAAACATCTCTCTCATTCCACTCACCTGCAGTATGGCCACCTCGTTTTTGCTCTGTCTCTCCTGTTTGGCCGGGAATCGTGATTTATCGAT